>NC_136492.1:48651990-48716990 GCF_053919585.1 Euprymna scolopes
AATAGCCCCCCCTCCATAAGTGGTGTTTATTCCGGAAGCTGATCTATAGATGAGGAGTTGGGGGTGATTATAACGTGAACCTAATCTAAAAATAAAAAACAAAACAAAACAAAAACAAGTTTTTTATGCGCACATAAGCAACTATTTTTTTATTAACTTTTTTTTTAACTTTTTTATTTAAAAATTAGTAAATTTCAATGAATAGAATAATAAATCATTTATCATTAATGTGTTTTTGGTTTTGTGTTGAATGAAACTTTTTTTTTTCATTACAACAATAATGAACCAATTTAAATCTTCCTGCATGCCTTTAAGGGTTACGAAATTATCAATAAATCGTTTAGTTACTAAGCCAACGTCAGTAAATAAAAAAAAAATGTTACGTGCACATGCATTGACTGGGGGGGGGCTCAGGGAGCGACCATTAAATAATTATGCTTGTCGCCATGGAACTCAACGCCCAAGGAGTACCTAAAGTGGCACTTATGTAATTATGTTATCGTGCTATTTTTTAAAATAGTATTTTCCTGTTAAATTCAAATTTTACAATATGTTTTTCAATTATTAATTTGTTAAATGAAAGTACAGATAACCCGGTCGGTTTCTAATGCGAGGAAAATCTAGCCCCCCCTTCCCCTAAAGAAAAAGGGTTACTCTGGAAAATAACAAAACATTAAAATTGCCTCAGTCTCGAAAGATTTCTTCTCTACTGAACCAGGAAACAAACGGTGAAGTGTAGTTCACCTTCTGTTTCTCTTCCCCTCTCTCTTCCTCTCTTAATATCTCTCTCTATCCACCTCTCCCTTTCCCTCTCTCAATCTATCTTTCTCTCTATATCACCCTCTCCATCTCTCTTTGAGCCCCTTTCTCTCTCTAACTCCCTCTATCTCTCTCCTTTCCTCTGTCTCATCCCTCTCTGTTTCTAAGTCTCCCCCTCTCTCTGTTTATCTATCAATCCCTTAATCTCTCTATCTCCTTCTCTTTCTCTATTTTCCTCTCACTGTCTCTTTTCTATCTATATATCTTCCTCTCTATCGGTCCATCTCTAATCCCTCATCCTATTTTAGTCTCCTAAATTAATTACAGTGAATAAGGCATTGTCAAAACATGGATAAATCCTATTTTAGTCACCTAATTTACTGACTGTGAGAATAGAAGTTATTTGGAAATTACTGCTACCTTGAACAGCACCAGAAGTAACTGGTAAAACCTTTCTAATTAAATTGATTTTGGCAGCCATTTGGTAACAAAATGACATAGCCTTAGCCCTTGCTGCATGAGGAATACCTGCGACCTTGTTGCCAAGTAGAAGAATTATTTATTCTACTTTAAAACATTCAATTTTTCAAAAATCTCATGTTCGACATCTCCAAAACATCCAATATAGGGAAAAAATTGCAGAAATGCAAACTTATTGTTTAGGATGAATGCACAATGGTACGCAAAAAATCACTTGAGGCTCTTGGTCGATCCTTGCAAGATTTGCATGGCAATGTCAGACCATTTGGGAATGCAGTAATATTGCTTGCAGGAGATTTCAGACAAATGTTACCTGTTATTCTTCAATCAACACCAGCAGATGAAATAAATGCTTGCCTCAAATACTCTACTTTTTTGTTCCATGTGAAGACATTAAACTTAACTCAAAATATGCATGTACAGTTGCAGACTGTTCGATCCGCACAAAAACTTTTGCATGACTTGTGGGAAATTGGGTACGAAAAAGTGCCAGCTGATCAGAGTTAAGGGCAAAATTCTTTGACTTTTAACTTCTGTAATTTCTGTAATTTTATTTCATCAAAAGAATAGTTAGTTTAAAAGGTTTTTGCAGATATTCAAATTATAAGAATTCCATTTGACTGAGTGAATGAGCTATTCTTGCAGGTCAATACAAAGATGCCCATGAACTTAACGCTATTATTCAATGTAAAATTCCAAGTGAGGTAGTCATATACACATCCATCGATACAGTTGTGAAAGCAGATAAAGTGGTTAATTATCCAACAGTTATATTTGCCAGGGATGCCACCGCATGTATTGCAACTGAAATTTGGTGTACTAATTATCATGTTGTGAAATATAAACCAATCCAAGCTTTGCAACAGCACATAGCTTGCAGTAAAAAAAAATTAACAAACAATATCATAGAAACAACAATCTTAACAGGACCTTTCACAGATGAATATATCTTCATTCCATGCATTCCTATGATTCCACCGGAGATACATCATTACACTTTAGGAAATTGCATTTTCCAACTTTATTGTCATTTGCAATAACCATCAACAAAGCACAGGGAACAATCTTTACAATTGTGGGCCTTACAGTTACACACTGACTGTTTTTTCACATGCCCAATTTATGTTACATATTCAAGAGTCACCAAACCGGAAAATCTCGATATCAGCTAAGAAAATGGAACAACAAAAACTGTACCCATGCAAAATGGAAATTTAAACCTATAAGAAACATGCTTTTTCTCATTTTGGAACTTTTTCCATGTCGCCAATTTGAGCCACAGCAACGCGTGGCAGGGTACAGCTAGTATATATATATATATATATATATATATATATATATATATATATATATATATATATATATATATATTTATTTATTTATTTTCGAGGGCATTTTGAGTAAGTTAGCTAATAATAAATTAAAAAAAGGCCAACACTAAATAATATTTAACTTCATTTACAATGAACTCCACACAAACCCGCCCTTCTTTTTACCAGTACAGTTTTCAATCTTCACCGGAAAAATCCAAACTTAGCACATTCGCACGCGTGTTTACTAGTTTGCATTTCATTTTAATACATAACTATCAAGAAACAAAAAATATTTTTTATAATTCTCATAAAACATTATTATTTTTATTATTATTTTTATAATTATTTGTTATTTGAAAAATATTTTATAATCGTAAAGATATTTTTTCATTTGTAAGTTGTTTATTTTGCGTGCTTCTTGCCGTTAACATCTTGCCGTTATCAGTTTGATTTGTAATTCAGTAAGTGAATATTTATTATTTTATATTTTATCGTATTTGAATTTTTTCTCTCAACTTTTACTTATTTATATAATTCGACAATTTCTAGTATTCTATACGTTTTTCAGATATTTTTTCTAAAAGGGTTGGGAGACAAACCAAAATTTCTACTAGCAGTGGAGATACCAATAAATTGGCTTATCCACCTTCTATGCTTGATAAAACTGAACCTCCCACATATCGACAAGTCATACAGCACATTTATTTCCTGGAAAATATACATCCAATCTCAAGTAAATTTTCGCTTTCAAATTAATAGCCGGTGATATAATTGATATTTGGAAAGCAGTTAATCCACATTTACCGTTTTTAACTGAATTGTATATTCTGAATAAATTGCAAAATATCTGCTTTAAAAAAGTAAAACAGATAAATAGAAAATTTTGCTCATTATCTGCAAAGGATATTCTGATAAAGAAACTCGACACATTATTTGGCATTTCTTCTTGCCGTTGTCAACTGCCAATTTTATCTTGTGAGGACGAAAATGTGAAATGTAAAAAGGAAAATTGTCAGATCAAACACATAATCTGTAATTGCCCCCTCAAATAGAAGGTAAGTTTATTATTCTATTTTTCATTCTTTAAGACAATGTCATACACATTTTAAAGTAAATGAATTTCTATACTTATATTTTAAGTAAAGAAATAAAAAAATCTCATACTTTTTCGTTCTATGAGAAATTGCATGAAAGTTCTTTGAGTCGCATCAAATATGTGTTAAATTTGATTTTTCAGGTTCCATTGGAAGACAGAGAATATCTATAAGATCAGAGAAACAAAATAGGACTTCAACTTGGTCCTATAGATAAAGCTTGCATAAAAAATATATAAAAGAATGCAGTATTAGGAGAGATAGAGAGAGAGAGAGATAGAGAGAGAGAGACATCTTCTGTTTCCTCAACATCTTATGACCAGAATGTTTCCCCTTCCCAATCAGAGAATAGCGATGGACAAGACGAGAGTTTTGAGCCAGACAGACATTGTAAGAGTAATTACAGCCAATTAAAAATTCCACCGTATGCTATTGAACTAATCCGGGGTGATGTTTATTCAAAGTTAGGAGCAAGCCTGGCAAATGGCTTCCTTTTGGATTTACATGCTATGGACCTTCTCAACACAAGTATAAACATTAACAACATCATCCTGGATAAATGAAAAACAGACAAAAAGAAAAAAACTAAAGAGCATGCCCTCCAAAAGCACAATGAAAAAATTGAAAATCTGGTTTGTATTGGTGGGGATACTAGACATGACAAATACACTTTGTTTCATCAGGAGGTGGTGGAGCCGAATGGAGAAACACAAGTAAGAAAAATTAACAGAACGCCATTTGACATTAACAGCGGAAATAGGTTGTGATAAAAAAGGAGGATATCTCACCCATAGGGTTATTCCTAATAATAATAATAATAATAATAATAATAATAATAATAATAATAATAATAATAATAATAATAATTCAATTGGTGCTGTTTTAGCAGAAGAATTTGCAAGTGTTTTAAAAGAATATAAGAGTGACTACATTGAAGGTTGTACTTTTAGAAAACACCAATACAAACACTGTGAATCTGGGCTTATCACATCTCTAGAAAAACTATTAAACAGGAAGTTACACACTATTGGTTGCTCCCTACACTAGAATGAACTTCCCTTCAGAGCTTTATTTAAATGGATCGATGGCAATACACAAAGCCCAACACCATTTACTGGGCCAATTGGAAAATTGTGTAATAATAAATATAATCATTTGAATTTCCATCAACAAGTAGTCCTTTGGATATCAATTATTCTGTACTGGTAGGCATTGATGATCTGAGTGCCGACCAAACACTAATTTTGGAATATGCAGTAGGAATTTCACGGGAAAAGGTTGATCCAAAATATGCTGCATGGAAGACTGGGTCTTTAAATCAAGTCAGATAGCTAACTCTAGCAATTCGATTAATGTGTTTATGGGCCCGACAGATTTATCCTCAAACACTGTTTGATAAAATGCACTCATTGGTTAAATTTATTGTTGAAGTGTATGCAGTTAGTTGGTTTGAAATTAAAAGAGACAATAAATTTCATAACCAGCAACTATACACTTTCAATATGATTCAGAGAATTAAGCAGCAACTACAAGAAATCCAAACAGTTGCATTTAAAAATATTCAATACATTGCTTTTGCTCTATTGTCAGAAAATATATTGTAGGAAATGATCAAATCAGATGAAATAGAAGTGAGGGAAGTAGCTATAAACAAATTTTAACCATAAGTTATGTAAATATTTTTATATAAAAATAATGAAATTATTTACATTGATTCATATGTTCATTTAAATGTTGTTAAAATTGCATTATTAGAAAAACATTCAAACAAGTAGAATCCATTTTTAAAGTTAATTGCTTTTTTTTTAGGAGTGCAAAATCATCTCACAAAGGGTTGAAAAAAATTTCAACAATAAATTTCAAAGCTTTACATTGATTTCATTTAATGAACCTATCTCAAAGTGGAATCTGTGAGCCTGCTTTTTCTGAAAGATGTTCAGATGAGGAAATTCAGGATTCATCGTGAGTGGGAGGAAACTAGATTTGACTGATTTATCTGCACGTTCTCAAAGTGTCAAAAGGGCAGTAAAATTAACCACGGAGGCTTCTCAGTTGGTCTATGGATTTGAAAAAAAAACACACACGCATTATTATAAAAGTTTTATGTCGAGAAATGAGGCTTTCTTTTGATTCAAAAGGATCTTATGTGGAACACTATGAAATGATGCAACAATAATCATTGCTAACTTTTGTGTGTGGTTTGACATATTTTTTTATGAATCTGTTTTAAAATTAGTGTATAAATTTGAACCTAAGATTACCAAGGATGAATCAAGGTTTTAGAGCAGTTTCAATTAACGATTGTTGTTTTAAAAAATGATTCACTTATAAATTCCAAGCACATTTCATTCTATTCATTCATTAATAATTAGTTGTGTTTATGACGTTTCACATTTTTATTTTAATATTATTTTTATGGAAATCGTTCAAGACAAGGCATAAAGCCACTTTATGTAAGGATCTAAAGATAATATTTTAAGGTCAAAATCTTGCCAATAATATGCATAAGATGGAAAAATTCAATTATTTTGTCAACCGAAGATTATATTCAGCTGGGGGTGGATTAACTTTTTAATATTAATTTTAATATATTTCTTTCCTTTTTACTAAACTGATTAATCTAATAAATTTGGTTGGACTGAAATTTTAAACTTTTATAAAATGGTCTAAAAAGCAACGATTTTTTTCAGCGCGTCTAATAAGACGAACTTTAAAGTTAAATGCTCATCCAACCATAAAAGATGGCAAGCTATTTTTTTATATTAGTACTTATCATATCAATACACAACTTCCCCTGCATAGACGTCTTTGATTTTCTAGAAAAAGTTAAAAATCGATCTACCCTATTGAGTATGTATGAAACACTAGTGTCTATAAGTATGAAAATAATTGTTATTATTTATTGAAAATTATATATATATATATATACATATACACATGTATATATATAAATATATATATATATATATATATATATATATATATATATATATATATATATATATATATATATATTTATATATATTACCAGGGATATCCGCCCTTGCCCGGGATCGAATAATGATCAATACTTGTTTCACAGACCCATATTTTTCTTGTCATTCAACATCGGTAAAATTGTCTATTTTTCAATCAAATCGATTAATTGCCTGCTCAAGATGAGAATCCATCGCGGTGGGAAGTGACGAAGTTTCAAATGCCATTCCGCAGTAATGTAGTCCGCAGTACATAGTAGCTTATATTGCACTGTTGATTTTATGAGTTAGCTGAACCGCTTTTGGAATCGAACCAGAAAGGAAAACAAGACAATGTAATACTGCAAGGCATTTGAATCCTTGATCATCACATCCAGCTGGAATGATTAAAGATCATAATGTTATTTATAAGTCTTCAATTGTTATCATTCAACTTTAAAGAATCTTGAAAGGTAAAGTGTTTTTATTCGTCTTTATAAAAGAACATTTATATGCAACACCCTTCCAAAGTGTTAACTATCTGCCCCTATCATAAATAATGTATCACCTCTCAGTGTGTAAAAAGAACTTTTCATTCACATATTTCTCACATCAATATCCCTTCAACTACAAATAATTAATTCAACCAATAACTGGAATCGTCACCGATGTCGCCGTATACATCCTTATATACATGCCTCACCATCGTCTGTTATATGACTCCTATATGTACACCCCTACAAAAAATTAGAATGTCGTCAGGGCCAGTTGATTTACACAGGTAGAGTTACGGGGGAGTCGCGGCCCTGGTCGCATAAAGAAGCATTAACTGCAATTTTTTGGTAAAGAGTTTGGTTTTGTCCGATGCTGACGAGATTACCTATTTCGATTATCGAAGACATTCTGATGAAAAATCTATCTAAAACCTTGCAAAGTACATGAAGTACATTCGTGTGAAATGTAATATCAATCGGCCCAGCTGTTTTCGAGTCCATAAGAAAGAACTCACAAAAACACAGATGCACACACGCATATGCACAGAAATGAAGTTCCTTTTATATAATGGTATATAATGGTATATATATATATATATAATTATCTAATATATATACATATATAATTTATATATACATTTATCCAACGGAATCACTATTCATTACACACAAACCACACACACACACACACACACACACACACACACACACACACACACACACACACACACATACACACACATATATATATTTCTGTAGAAATATATTTTCTTATAATATATACCAAGCCTTATTTAAAAAGCCCAATGTAATTACAGAACAATACAGAGAATAAATGACAAAAACTATATTCCAAAATCATGATGTTGAATATCTTATAATTTATTCCTTTAATTCAGTTGATTTTTACCATTCTTGACACTATCTGTTTCGTAGCGCAAAATCAATCAGTGAATCTATTATTCCCTTAACTATTCAGAAAAATAGCAACAACCAATCAGTAAAAAGGAAATGAAGTGTGATTTGACATGAGTAAAATCCGAAAATTGGAAGTGAAGCTGCATATATCTTTAATATGTTTCCATTACACCATTTTGAGTTTTATGAAACCAGCTTCTTTTCTAATTTTCGGATTTTCTTCCCCACAACTGCTAGACTTTGTAATTCCCTTCCGGGATCCTGTTTTCCAAACTGTACCGACATACGTCGATGGCACAGAGGTTGAACCTTAGATGACAGTTCAGGACCTATCTGGTTAGCGACTTTTTTTTAACCCAGTCCACAAGTGAGAGACCAGTAACAGATTCACCAGCCCAAACGTGACAACAATACTCTATACATTGGTGAATGGTGGCTTTGATGAGGTACAGGATACTTTCAGGCGAAAGTAACTTTGACATTTTTTAATGTCCTAATTTATTCCAGTCGTTAAAGCATCTACGTCTATCTTAGCTAACTGAACCCGTATTAGCTCATTATTCTAAGAATCGATGATAAATACTAGTATACTGTAAAAATGTACAACAAAGTATTCACATTTAAAATATTACAGATAAGATTATAATCCAAAGAGACCCTTGCGATTCTGAATCACTTTAATATTAAAATACTAATGACCGTATCTCGGAGTTGTCTGGGAACATTTAGTACATGAAGAACCACTTTGTCTCAATCATAAAGTCCATAGTATTAATTTTATTTGAGACGTTCATTTTCGCTTTCATTTGTCAAAAATCAAATAAAAATTGTGACCCTCAACTATTAAGATATTAAATTAAAGTTACTATTTATTTGTTTGTAAACTGTATATTCTATATTCCTCAAGCTAAATTCATAGCAAGCTGTATAATTTGCATATTACCTACTTAATCTACTCGCTCCTACCATAAGACCCCAATTTGTTACACGTGGAAAGAAATGAGGGAGACATGTGTAGGTCTAAAAAAGTGAGAATATGTGTCTCTAAGGAGAATTCCCAAACTATATACTCAACGAAGTCATGATATACAATCTTGACCTTTAATATATAGGGTATTACAACATGTGACAAATTTTTAATCGGTTTGTATTTGGAAAAAAGGGACCTAAGTAGTACAACATTGAAAAAGTGTTGCTTGATTGCATTATATTTTTATGTGGTTATCAACGCTTTCTACAATGCGCATGCGCATTCGTAAACCATGACAGCTTTCGCATGTTAAGATTAAGTAGGTTTGAAAACAGTTTTTATAGATAATGGCAAGCTGATCTAATGGTAATCATATTCAACCCCAAGTCTGTAGGTTTCAGTTCTTTCCGTTTTTCTTTTTAATATTTTTTAAAAGGAATTTAACGTTAGGTCTAACAACTACACTATTTCTCCCTATAATATATAGGAAATCTGCATAAATTAAAATATACTATTTATGCGTAGGCACCTGGTAGGAGTTAAAAAAATAAAAACGTATAGATTCCGTAAGGTTTTTCATAAACTCTTAAACAATATATATGTCGCAAAAAATAATAAAATATAATGTATTTTTCATCTAATACACTTGTCGGTTTAACACCAAACTTGAGTCACGATGAATACTTTATTTAAAATTACAAAATCGAAGTAAATATATTAGTGCCGACGGGCGAAACGGTTTTTTTATTACTCCTGTGTATTTTATGTAAGTTTATATTTATTAAAGCGAAAATAGAATTACAACTATTAGTAAGAGAGAGATATAGAGAGATAGGGAGAGAGAAATAGGAAGAGAAAGGAAGCGAGAAAGTGAGACAGAAAGTTAATTTAATTATTATCGTCGACTTGAAGTGAATACTAAAACGAAAACAATAATTTGTTTTATTAGTTTTCACTAAGTAAATGTCAGTTAAGTGTTTTATTACAAAACATAAAGACGTGCGCTAATCAGTTTGTGTGTAATAGATAAGAAAATAAAGAAACTACAAAGAAGAACAACAGAACTAAGCATTTCTTTATTATTTACTTGAGTAGAACAGCAGTGGATACTAAAATGAAAAAATAAAAGTTTTTTTTTCTTTTCGCATTTTTGGAATATAATAGATAAAATAAAGGTAATGGTATTTTGTTATTTATAGTAATTCTACACACTGACATATATGGTGTTTTAGTATTACAAATATAAGTAATACAACACTATATTACTACTACTACTACTATTACTACTACTACTCTTACTACTACTACTACTTTCTTTCCCCTAATAACAAAGTGATTGCACAAGCATCGGTTTAAATAACATAAAATGTTCTTGAAGGGTTAATGATATTCTAAAGATTTTAGGGGGGGGGGTCACTAAAATGTTTTCCACTAAAAGGGTCTATGAAATGTTAGAACCTTTATAAAAAAAGTTCCATCCAAATTCTTTAAACTATTTATGGTCGTTTGTAGCTAGAAACTAATAATTTGATGTTGTTTCCGCAATACAAAATGGTAATAAAACTCAAAAATGCACCTGGTGTTAGGCTGTGTAAGGTGTTAACTTTTGTAAAAATCGCATGTTCTTTCTTTCATTGGATTGTTTCGATTATCGATTATCGATACTTATAGAGGATATTCCGATACAAACCATATCTAAGGACACTGCTTGGCACAAAAACTTCCTTTCGTATGAAATTTCATAAAAATCGTCCCCCACTAATTGTGTTTATTTTTACATAAAATCGTATTTTGGCTCGATATATAACATTTTTTGAACGATTGTACGTACTCTGCCATCAACGTAATATCATCATGCTCCAAATCGAAATATATTTTCTTGATAAAAATGGTGATTGGATTAAATTATATAGTATCGATTTTGCTGTTTCTGAGTAAACATTGGGTTCTCAAATTAAAATTAGAATTTAAAAATGGCAATATTCCGTCGGAGACTAAATAGTTTTTACGATTTCAAAAATAAAGATAGAACCTAATTTCGATTATTGTTATTAATTTTCAACCCATAGTAAGAATCACACACTTGATTCAATAAATATTTGTCATTGTTTCTGGCGAGTTTTTTTCATGTTTTTCAAATTTTAAAACGAAGATCGATAATTACTATTTGTATTATGCGAAGTACTGTACTCCCTATCAGTGCCATTCCCACAACGTTTCAGCCGATGTAACTAAGATATTCTTCAGTTTATATCGTGGCGAATTCGGAAATCTTCTACAGTACTGAGAAGTCTGTACGGAATTTAAAACGAAACCAATAATTACTTTCACCGAGAGAGCATGCTCTTGTTCCGTTAGACATGACCTGGTAGAAGTCTAAAGAACTCCACAATTGTATTCTTACTATCGCCTTTAATATGTAATTTACCTTTAGAAGAAATTAATCCGATAATCATTTTATTCGTTACGCCACGACGGTTTAATAAAAAGCTTCCCGAGTTAGACAAAATACACATTGAAGAAAATTGAATTTTATAACGACCGAAACGTTGTGAGAATAACACCCAATATTAAAATAGCAATAAGAATAAGGGAAAACATTGTTAGGGAAATGCCCGACAAAATAGCAGACTTACTTTTCCGAATTCGTGTGGACACTAAAGTTCTGATTTTTTTTTAAGCACAGAGTAGATATGGACGTGTGACATACATTTTCATAGCACTTGGGTATTTCGCCCTTTAGAATAACTCGTGTTATATTTAAATGGCACAGTATGCGGTTATTTACCAATTAATATCATGTGAAAATCTATTGACTTGTAATTTATACGCAGTCTTACGTTTTGATGAATAACTCCGATTACGTCGAAAGTATCAGGAATTCACTCTTCATTGAAGAGGTCACTAGATACCGGAAATCCTTCAACTTCAATAGTGTCTTCTTTTGAACTGATAGATCTTAAAATTTCTTTCTGTTTCCCGCTTCCTTGAATGTAATAACATGTTCAATTTTAAATACACACATCACTCTCCGCAACTCTATTGAGAGTACACCTGTAGATAGGGTCCTAAATAGCAGCCCCTTTTGCCCAAGTGCCAATACGCCTTTTTGCGAGGGTGAATAAGCGTATCTAAGAGTCTACAAAATATTCATTGATTGCAAAAAAATTACAGCCAAAACATTTTTAGGGCATTTTTTATGTTGCGTAACAGCAGCTAACCGACGGGTACGTTTCTGTTTTTTTTATATTGTTTTCTTCATATACACTTTATATTTGTTGATTTGTTAACAGTTAAGGCTTTCAAATAATTGTCAGTAAGGGTTAAACTGTTCCAAGTCACTATTAAATTATCCTTTGATTCTGTTTACTATCATTAAGGGTAATAAATTATTAGTTGAATCTATGAAGTTATTGAAATGCATTCAAAGTAAAAAAAGAAATTCTATTTTCAAAATAAATTCTCCTCGTTTTATAAAACAGATTATAATTGAATAAAGAATATTTCAGACAAGAATGGAGTATCAGAGTGAATTACAAATTGGATTGTTCTAATAACTGAATTCAGGCATCCATAGTGTGAATGTTTATTCTCTCTGTTACAGATATTTTCGGTGTAAGACTCTGGATAAGCAATCCCTGAGATGGACGGCCGTCAGGAAATACAGAGATGCGTCATTGAATTTCGTAGGAAAATGCATCGACAACGACGGTGACTATGTAGGAGATAATATTTAGGGACACCAAATGTTGCTCGTTTTAATGGTACTACTCTCCTCTTAGTAGATTGTCAACTTTTTGAGTTAAAAATAGGAAGCTTCACTTTTGGGAGGATCCCCTTATCATATTCCAGCTGTATGTAAAAACTGCACTTTTTTGTAGTAGTTCCACAGTTTTCTTTATTAATAGCAGTTCAGCCCAGCTTAGCTCGGCCTCTATGTACTGTCCATAACTTTATGTGCATGTGTGTACACACATATATATATATATATATATATATATATATATATATATATATATATATATATATATATACATATATATATATTTGGCTTATATCAAGGTAACCTACATCTAAAATTTCAAGTGTTTAGACCACAAAATTGGCGAAGAAGTTTGGTAGAGTCTGCAAAGGTCATCTCTTTCAACTTTAACCTTTTGGCAGCCAAATTTTTGGCCAATACCTGATTAAAAAGCTTGCTGCGTGACTGAATACTCTTTATGTAAAGTTTCAAATCTTTATGTAAAGTTTCAAATGTTTAGACCCAAAATTAGTTTAATAGTTTGTTTGAGACCCCAAAGGTAAAATTTTTTTACCTTTGACTCCTGGGTGGACAAATTTTCAGCCAATAACCGATGAAAGTTTTGCCCTATGTCTGAATACACTTTATGTAAAATTTCAAATATTTACATTAAAAATTAACTGAGTAATTTGATAGAGACTGCAGAGATATTTTAAAAACTTTTATCCTTATTTGGACCGCTGTATGTGGTTTATTGCTTTGGGCTCAATTCAAATTAAAACGTTTGATCCATGTCCAAGTAACCTACATCTAAAATTTCAAGTGTTTAGATCCTAAATTGGCGGAGGAATTTGGTAGAGCTTTCAAACGTCAAATCGTTGGCAACCAAATTTCTGGTCGAAAATCGATTTAAATGATTTTCCCAAATCTCTATACCCCTTATGTTAAATCTCGAGTCTGTAGACTGAAAATTTACAGAGTAGGTTGGTAGGGAAATGTACACACAGACATTTTTTCTTTTATAGGTATATAGATTGTCTTAATATTACAAAAGTTACATTATATATATATTAATTTGCTTGTACGTACGGGGTCACGTCATCATCATCGCAAACATTAATTAATGAAACGCGTCATCATCATCGCAAACATTAATTAATGTGAATTATCTCCCTTTATTGTTCAATCTTTATTAGTTAAAAAGCATTAACCCCTTTTATATTCCAAAACTTCCCGAACAACAACAACAACAACAAAAAATAAATATATATGAACTGTCTATTTATGGTTCTGGATATTTTTAAATGCATGGAAGGTATCGTTCCACAGTTTAAATAGTATAGTATTTTACTTACATTTTTAACGATGTCTTCTGTTTATTATTGTAGTGAATACGGAACGCTTATTCTATTTTATTCAGTAATAAATATATTTCTTACATTTAACGTTACGAGTTCGTTCGTTTTTTTTTAATGTGCTACTTTATCTTTTTTGTTTATTTACTTTTGAGTAAGCCTTACATAACAAAAAAATATGTTTCGAAATAAATGTTACAAAAGTCAAGAATGACTTTATTAAATAAATCACCAAAGTCACCATTCGCAGTAACACAGAGTCAAAACATATTTTACGTCTTGTTCTGTTTTGCTTTTGTTTTACGGCATATCAATCTTTTTTCGTATTATTTAATGCCGAATCGAGTAATTTTGTAACATTTATACATCTTCACGTTGTTTACATAGTTATTATTTATGTTTTGTCTCTTTTATTTTGCTTCTTTTACAGGCATTCATCATCTTCTAATGCCCACCGACAGGGCATACATATTTAAATACTATAAAAAATGGCCACGACAATTTTTTAAATATGAAATAAAACACTTTGTTTCATTACTTACAATTTAATTTATTTAAAGAATATTTATTTCCTATTTAAAGATTTTCAGTGTATTTTATTTAACTGAAGAAATATTTATTGTTCATACATATATTTTTTCCATTATTTTTATTACATTGTAAGGTGAAGTTTCAGAATAGTTAACCCCCTCCTCATATTAAGAATGACTTTCAGCATGATTCTTACAATAGCGGTATCAAAGTTTTTTTTTTTAAAAACAAATTATACAAAAAAAAAGATACAAGACCATTGAATTTTTTTTCATTAAATAGCTATTTAGGTGAAGGTTCAAAATAGTTAACCCTTTCTCCCCATAACCGTTTTTTTGCAGTAAAATACTGTTTCAATAATTATGGTTTAAATAAATATTTATTCCTTATTTAAAGATTTACACTATAATTTATTTAACTGAAGAAATATTTATTGTTCATACATATATTTTTCCCTTATTTTTTACATTGTTAGGTAAAGTTTCAGAATAGTTAACCCCCCTCCCCATATTAAGAATGGCTTTCAGCATAATTTTTACAATAGTGTTATCAAAGTTTATTGATTTTTCTTATTTAACAAAATTTATAAAAAAGATACAACCCCCTCCCCATATTAAGAATGGCTTTCGGCATGATTCTTACAATAGCGGTATCAAAGTTTTTATTTTTTTATTTTAAAACAAATTATACAAAAAAAAGATACAAGACCATTGAATTTTTTTTCATTAAATCGCTATTTAGGTGAAGATTTAAAATAGTTAACTTTTCTCCCCATAACCGTTGTTTTGTGCAGTAAAATACTGTTTCAATAATTATGGTGTAAATAAATATTTATTCCTTATTTAAAGATTTACAGTATAATTTATTTAACTGAAGAAATATTTATTGTTCATACATATATTTTCCCTTATTTTTTTTTACATTGTTAGGTAAAGTTTCAGAATAGTTAACCCCCTCCCCATATTAAGAATGGCTTTTAGCATCATTCTTACAATAGTGTTATCAACGTTTATTGATTTTTCTTATTTAACAAAAATTATAAAAAAGATACAAGAACATTTTAAACATTTTTTCATTAAATGGTTATTTAGGTGAAGATTTAGAATAGGCAAACCCTCTCCCCTTATTAAGAATGGCATTTTTATTATTTCAGCATGATGCTTACACTTTTCTTAATATAAAAAAAGATACAAGAAAATGTTAAGCTCTTTTTTTAAATTAAACTGTTAGATCAAAGTTCTGAATAACTTACTTTATAGCCAATTAGCCAGCTGTATTAAAAGGTTTTAGCATTTAATACCTAATAAGGTTTTCACTTCAATTGTCACAAGCAAACGATATCGATTCAAAGGAGGTTATTCGTCAACAATTGTTTTAGCCGAATTTTACGGTAAAGTGTAGTGGATTGGTGGATATATTATACATATCCCCCAGTTTGTATTTATTTGCTTCCCCACTGAGCAAATTAGGCACAAGGCCGTTTTTTAATGTGGAGAGAGAGAGAGAGAGGGAGGGGGAGGGAAATGGGAACCAGCTTCCGATGGGTGGGAAATGGGAGTTGGATAGGAACTGTTGGTATGAAGAGTTGCCCCTACATTGACCAAGGTAGATATGTGGGGTTACCCCCACATGTGGTCTTTGCTTGCAGTATCTGTCGGAACAGATGGTATTTATTTGCTCCCCCACCGAGCAAATTAGGCACAAGGCCAATTTTTAATGTGAGGAGTGAAGAGAGGGGGAAGGGAAAGGGGGAACCAGCTCCCGAGAGGTGGGAAATGGGAGCTGGTTAAAGGTCAGGCATGTGGGGTTGCCCCCACACCTGGTCTTTGCTAGTCATAGCTAGTCATAGCTTCCAGCATCTGCCGGAACAGATGGTGTTTATTTGCTCCCCCACTGAGCAAATTAGGCACAAGGCCGTTTTTAATGTGAGGTAAAAACCAGCTCCCCTAAAAAAGGGGTCACTCTGGTTACCAAAAATAATAATTGTCCCAGTATAGAGGGTTTCCCCTCCATTGACTGGTACACATTATCTTAAGTGTAGTATCTGCCGGAACAGATACTACACTTTGATCTTGTCGCCATACCCCCCAGTTATTCATTTGATAAAAACAATATTTAATGAGCATGGTTCTTCTTGCCAGGCAATGGGTTTACCTGAACCAACAGGTGATCCTCCAATAGATAATATGACTCGAAATACAAACGGGCCTAATGTTGAATTGTTAAACAATGAACAATTACAGGTCTTTAATACTATAATCAAGGCTGTCATGGCAACGTAAAAGAAAACCCACACAACAATTGCTTTTATTTAGATGCCCCAGCCGGATCAGGAAAAAAACTTTTTATTCAACATGTTATATGATTACTTCACCTCCAGCAGTACTGTAACCGCCACTGCGGCATTGCTGCAATGGTACTAACTTCAGGGAAAACACTCCACAGTATATTCAAACTACCTGTACCTCTGACAGAAACCGGTGTCTGTAACGTTTCTCCTGTATCAGAGCATGCTTCTTTTTTGAGAAAGGTAAAGGTATTCATCATAGACGAAGCCTCTATGATACCTAATCATGCAATGCTTACTATAGATAGATGTTTACAAGATATAATGGATAACGATAAAATATTTGGTGGAAGATTTATCATACTTGGAGGTGACTTCAGGCAAATTTTGCCGTAGTGCCACATGGATCACATACATCTATTATATACACCTTTCTTAAAAGATGCCCATTGTGGCATCATTTCAGTCAATTACAACTAACACAAAACGTCAGAACTAACATGAATGAACAGGAGTTTTCTAGATGGCTCCTTCATCTTTGTAATGGTACACTAACGAGCAGTCTTAATGACGTTCCTGTAGATGCCATAGATGTTCCTTACTATTCGGTATGTAATGGTTCTCTAATCTCTGAAATATTTGATTGCAGCCCTCAAAAAATGGAAAATAGAATCATCATGGCTCCAAAAAATACAGAATGTTTAACAGTAAATGTAGAAATTCTAAATAATCTTCCCGGAGGCATAAATACATATTTAAGTACAGATTACATCTCCGATGATGATGCTGAACTTCAAAATTATCTTATCGAGTTCATAAATTCATTAACTCCATCTGGAATGTTACCTCACCGACTTAATGTGAAAATAGGCGCAATAGTAATGCGACTGCGAAATTTATCCATAAATCAAGGACTTTGTAATGGAACTAGGATGAAAATAAAAGAATGTCATCAAAACAGCATCATTGCTATTTTAATTAATGGATCTAATAGAGGTTCCACAGTTATCATTCCAAGAATTAAGTTAAAGCCAAGTGATACAAATGTTCCGTTTGCATTTCATCAGATACAGTTTGCAATACGATTAGTATATTCACTGACCATCAATAAAGCACAAAGCCAAACTTTGGATAAGGTTGGTATATATCTTCAACAACCTGTATTTTCTCATGGTCAGCTGTATGTGGCATGTTCAAGATCTCGATCTAAGCACAGTGTGAAATTTAAGGTAATGCAACTGCATAGAGATGATAATCAGGGCAGAAAGCGTGGTGTAACATATACTAAGAATATTGTTTACCGTGAAGTGTTATGAAAATAATCAGGAACAGCTATGGAATCTAAAAATTTACTTGGATGTAAATATAATTTTGGAATTTGTTTTTTTTAATTTGCTTTCCTTATATTTAAAATTCATAATTTGATGAAAAAGTAGTGTACAGTTTGTTTAACTTTACTTAATTATATAACATTGACATAAATTTGATAGGTACAACCTACCTCACATTATTTTGATTATCGAAAAATCAAAATTTAACTGTACTTCGTAAGATTTACAGAAACACTTCATTTTCTATGCATGTAATACACAAGAGTCTGAATATTATAACATATTACAATGTTTTATGGTTTGTACAGAACATTCAAAGTGTTCTATTTATATTATCAGGAAGTTGTGATGCATTAATTGAAATCTATATCAATAATTCGACTTAAAAAATATTTGTGAATTTCCAAATCTTCATTGAATAAAATTTAAAATAAATAGAAAAGTCTATTGCATATTTAAAAGTTGACGGTTGCTTATTTAACTTCATTAAAAGTTATCAAAGTCAACCAAGAACTGCTCAATATTCTGGCTTAATGGATCATTTAGCAAGGAATGACGATGGCGATTCTGGTGTACCAGTTATTCTACCATCTTCATTTACAGGAAGTCCTAGGAATCTTCAACAACTGTATCAAGATGCAATGGCAGTTTTCTGTAAATATGGAAAGCCAGACATGTTCCTTACCTATACATGTAATCCAAAATGTCCTGAAATATTAAACAACTTGGGGTCATCAGAACTTTCACAAAATCGATGTCAACAATGTCACACAGTATTTTTTTAAATTCACAGTCTGACTCCTCAGAACCTGCTGACTGACCACTATTCTCACTCCAAGCAGCTGATCAACGTCTCTGTCACCGCCTCAATCATCACCAGCACTTCCTGACAATAGCAACAGCATCAGTTACGATCGCATTGGCCATCAATAAAAGTTTTAACTAAAGTTCTTTGTTTGTTCTACTTGCTTCCATACGTTCATTTTTGTAATATAACAATAAGTAATTTCTTATTGATGTGTTTTACAAGATTTTAACTACCGTGGGATTTCCACGGGTCCTGCTAGTTTAAATTAATGTTTAACTAAATACTAACGCACTAACAGCTGCTTTCTTTCCTGTCGTCATATTACAAATGTCATTGTACACTTTTCTTTCAAGGCAACAGTTTTAAACATGACTCTATTTATTTTCTATAAGTTATGTTGTTTTCTTCAGATATTTTCTGACAAACATGTTACGTGCTTGCGGGCAACGCCGGATAGAGTATGCTATACTTATGAGAAATTTGGTTGAAGTCATATTTTGCTGTTATATTCGAAAAGATTTATTATTTTTCATAACTAATTCATGCGGATATTTGCCAGACAATACACTGAGGCGAAAACTTCCGTTCCATTTCATTGCTAGTTTCATGACCCTTTTAGAACGGTCACGTTTTATTAGAACACTGGGGACAGTATAACATATTGTCTGATGAACTAAACAAGAGGCGTCTAAACTTATTCCTATCAGTTGTCTGAATGTAAATATTTAATCTAATGGCGTATATACAAAATGGTCTCGTTTAATGCATACATTGTCATTTAATATACGCGCTTTCTTCAAACAGACTTGTTTCGTATGGGCTCTCTTATTGACAGTACATACATAAAACTCTAACAACCTTCGAAGTAATCTCCTCCGGCTGCAATGTACTGTTCCAACAACTTCTTGAAGGTTCTATGAATGTCATTTCGTGTGGGCGTGTCAATAATTGTCGTCGCAGTCTCTTTCATCAACTCACTTATCTCATAACGGCAGCTTCTAATGTTTTCCTTGAGCTTAGGGAATAAGTAAAAGTCACAGGGAGCAAGGTCTGAACTATAAAGAAAGTGAGGAAATTTTTTATGCTTATCTTTGCCAAATAGTCTGTGATAACGATGAAACAAATTTGGGACAAACTTCACGCAAATCTCCCGAATCGTCAGTCCTCGCGAATAATTGTGTGTACTATTGGCACAGGACAGACCTTATTCATGAAATTCTTTATTTGGCCAATCAACGCCGGTATTCTGACTTCCTTACTCTACTCACAGATTTCATCATACCTCAAAGACACCCTACCTTCCTTGAATCTCTTATGCCACTCAAAAACTGATTTTCGATTCATGCAAGATGATCCGAAAGCAATCTGAAACATTTCATACGTTAACTTGTTTTTTATTTTCTAAAGTTAAAATATAATTTTATAACAAATCGTTCTTCTAAAGTAACCTCAAGTCCAGACTGAATTTTTGAAATTCAGCAGTTGGGGCAACCAAACTTAAGTAAGATTCAATTTCATCTGTAGCTGTTCATTTGAATCTGAAATCATAAAATATGTCAGTCTCCTGATAAGATGTATAGCAATAACATACTGAATGTTCAATAATCTTCGACAATTTTGAAGGCCTGTAGAAAACACGTTTGGAAACTTATTTAAAGCACCTTGTATCCATTTTACAAATTGTAAATCCATTCACAGAATGCCCTGCCACGAACGTTCTCAACCTGTACTATCTGAGTAAATAACCTACAAAATACCCGACTATCGTACCCATCACTCTCATATGCCAAACATGTTTTACTTTAATAGCTGTTTTCATTAAACTTCTTGCCTGTAAAATCCCCGTGCCCCCCCGTTTCCTAGACTGTACCAACAGCCAGAAACATAAATGTATTGTGAAAGGATAAAACAAAACAAAACAATTTATCTCACAAATCTATACTTTAAATGTCCCCTGCTGGTCTGGAATCACAGAAACAGTTTGCGACTCACGGGCTTTGTTTAAGGTGAGATAAAGTAAGAACACACATTGCTATGGTTATTTCATGTATAGGTTTTCAACCACGTAATTTTCTACCATTGCTCAATGAAAATTGCCAGAGTTGTTTCATGTAATTCAAGTGGCTAGAAGGTTTTCTAGGTTTTCAAGTTTCCATCATTTTTTATAAACATAGCAGATAATTTTACGTTATCGCAAAAATAGTTTACTGTTATGATTTGGAAATTTTAAGAGCTATTATCCTTCATGAGCTTTCAGTACTTTCGCACACTTCTATATTATTATTATTACTAGCTGTACCCGGCCACACGTTGCTGTGGCTCAGTTTGTTAAAATAGAACATATTCCTCCAGATGAAATTGCATTTTGTATTGTATATTTACTTTTAATATTTTCTGCCATTTTTTCCTAAAATAAAATCTTTTTTTACCATAAACTGTTAGGGGAAAGAGTTATTTTTTGTCAGGAAAACTTGCACTTTTTTTTAAAAGAAAATTGGCAGTAAACTTTTTTTTTTGCAAACGGAATTTTATTATATATATAAAAAAAAATAATGCTTTATATGGACACGGAAAATATTTAGGTGGAAATAGAGAACAGTTTCTTTTTGTCAAGAGAATGTACAAATTAATTTTATTTCAACAGATGTTGAGAAAATAAACAGAAAAATACACCCATAATTAATGAATTAATTAATTAATTATGCAAAAAATAAATAAAATGTTGATTTAGTGGTTCAACATTTAAACAATGCTCGGTTGAATCCAGTGAAATGGAATCAGGGGGTGGGGGTCAAATTATGCATGAGTACCATTCTTTTTAATTTCGTCTTGTGTTCAATTTTTGAAGTGGGTTATCAACGATTACAAACGAACAAATGGAACCAAAATGCGAAAAATTCAACAATAAAATAATTTTAATAACTGCTCAGCTTCTAATAATCCTAGTAAATAAATCCCCCTTAATTGTTTTGTTGTTGTAGAAATGAAAGGGAAACTTAAATTTCGCTCCGTTTTATCATTATTTTTTTTTGGGTTCAAATGTGGCACAAGGTCGGAAGGTGGAAAAAGACAAGCTCTCCTAAAGGAGCACTCTTGCCTCATCAAAAATTTCCTGGAAATCCCGAAGGCATTCCCCGGTAGGTGCACCTCAGACGACAAGCAATTAACTTGCGCCACCGGAAAGCCAGGTGGCAAGGCCTGGGAGGGTGGACCTCCTATGTAGTACCCAAGCGGTGTACCTCAGTCCGACAGATGCTGGGCCGAATCGCGGCACCTCACCTGTCGGGCTGAGTGTCAAGTAACGAATCCTTGACGAGTACTTCTACCCTGTCTCCCTGCAGCCGAAGCCGCTAGGAGACCTTCCCCATCACGAGTAATGGGGGGATGTGACGAATGGATTCGCCAATCATTTTTATAACCACCGGCTGTGCTAAACAACTAATGAAAGCCTTTCAAAATTTTTATAAAAATTGTCGAATTTTGGATTCAATCAGTTCGACGTAAACTACGACACAGACTGCATTTGCTTATTAGCCGCAACTTGGTTACTGCCATCTACTGACCTGAACTACACCGCCATCTTTGTTCAATATAATGTCTCCAAACTTAACAGGTTATGGGCCCAGTCATCGTCTTTTCTTTGACGGGTCGGAATCTAAATTCGAATTGTGGCAGGTAAAATTTCTGGGATATCTACGGATTCGAAAACTACACAAACTGATACAATCTCCAACAGAGAATCGTAACGACGCCAAATTTCTCGAAAAGAACGCGACTGTTTTTGCAGAACCGATTCAATGCTTAGACGATAGAAGTCTGTCTCTGCTTATAAGAGACGCATTTGATGACGGAGGGAAAGCATTGTACATATTAAAAGAAGATTATTTATCAAAAAGGAAACCGAAAATTATATCACTATATACAGAATTAATGTCTCTGAAACGTAACGAGGATGAAACTATTACCAACTACGTTATGAGAACGAAACAACCGCCATATCAATTAATCTCAAGGGATTTCCAGCCGATTGTAAACTATTTACAACTGTTATAACTCAGAAAGACAACCCCATAAATTTCAGCGAATTTAAAGGGGCATTGCACAGTTACGAAGAGACTAATCGTATGCTCGTGGACAATAATAACTCCAGCAATATTATGAACCGTAAAAATGCTTCTTGAAAGCAGACACCACCAAATTACTTTCCTCACCGCAACTTTTTCTCACAAAAGTAATTTTTCAAAGAAAAAGAATAAAATTATCTGCTATAATTGTGGACGACCCAACCACAAAAGTTTCCATTGTCTATATAAACACTCTAAAATGGACTCCGTAAAAAAACTTTAAGAACTTTGAGAAAAAACATACATTTCTATTCACATGAAACTTAGACAATACCACAAACGGTAAAAATCTCCTTGTAGACTGTAATGCTACAACACACGTTATCACCAAGTAATTTTATTTTATTAATTTCGATTCAAACTTTAATCCGCAACGTTGCTTTGTCGAACAGTAGTAAAATAAATGATATAGCCTCGAAAAGATGCTAAAATATACCTAAACAATAATAAAGGAGAAATCTGCAACTCTATTATAAAAATACTTTTTTCATACCAACATTTAAGCAAGACATATTTTCCGTGAAGGCTGGAATTAAACAAGGCGCGAATATAAATTCGGCCAAAACAAGTCAAAATTAATATACCCCAATGGAATTTATTTGACATTAAAGAAAATGGCTGACTATATTATTTAAAAAGCGTGGTTCCCTCAAAAACTGCCTGTCACGACTTGGAAAGATAGTATAAAATTCTAGGACACTGCAATACAGCTGATAATTAAAAAATTACCAAATTTAGTCGAAAGCATGAAAATAATACTTTCAGACGATCTCCCAAATTGTGATGTGTGTGCACAGGGGAAAATGACAATATATATAAGCCGAACGCCAAACAAAAAAACTACAAAAATTCTCTCACTTGTGCATTGTGACTTAACAGGTCACATCAGCCGATGGGGAGAAATAATCTAAGGTATGTTTTGAACTTTATTTTCTAAAAAGCAAATCCGACACTATCCTCGCCACTAAGAAATATTTAGCTTATATTGCCCCGTACGGTTCAGTAAACTGTATTCGCTCAGACTTCCGCTTTTAAAAACCCAAGTTTTGTTGTCGCGCATGCCTATACAAGGCACAAACACGAGGGCGTTTGTTGTGTTGGTAAGTACTACAGACTATGGGACTGAATTTACAAGTTAAGACTTTGAACTTTTATTAATTAACCACCGTATTAAACACGGGAAGTCTGCGCCGTATTCCCCCTTCCAAAATCCACCGCCGAAAGGACATGGCGAACCCTTTTTGAGATGACAAGATGCCTACTTATCGAATCGAAATTAACGCATAGTTTATGGACGTACGCTTTAATGGCAGCAGCATATATCAGAAATAGATCGTTCCATAAGAGACTAGAAAAAATGCCGTAGGAAGCGTTTTGTGGTGTAAAACCTAAAATGAACAGAATGCATCTATAGGGTTCTGATCGTTTTGCATTTCTAGAAAACACCAATAATCTAAATACTAAAAGCGAAAAAGGTATTTTCGTAGGTTATGATAAAAACAATCCGGCATATATAATCTACTTTCCAACCCAAAATGCCATGAAAAGGGTTACATGTGTAAAATTCAATGATACATTAAAGTCACACGATCAGGCTGTATTACTTCATCTTCATCGGAGCTCTCAGAAGGGGCGCTGGAACTATCGGCGTCAGCGTTGGAGTTTACAGTTGTACCATCGCGGGGAATAGGACGGATCCACATGTCATCGTTGGACGATTCACCATTACTGCTGCTCGCCAACTGGTTCGTATTTAGGGCATGCCGGATATCCTTCACATGGCGTGGAGTACCATTGACTAGCACGGCTTGCTCACTGATTATGCCAATGATTCGCGCTCTTTGAAAGCTACTGGTGCATCGATTATTGGGAGGCTTCACCCAAACAGTATCCCCTCATACGACCCTCAGGTTTCCTGCCGATCAGTCAGACGGGCGTCAATATCCTTCATACGAACTCGATAGGAATGGATCGCATTGGTGGGTGCGCTTGCAGCAGTCATGCCATCCTTTGGAGTTGCATTATATCAATAGACCGCCTCTGCGATGGTCTTCAGTCTTCGATGGCAGCGCTCTGCTATGCCGTTGCCACTTGGTACATATGCTCATTTGTGTCTGAGCTGGATCCCCCACTCGTCTACGAAACGTCTGAACTCCCCACTGCAGAAGGCCGTGTCATTGTCTGTGAGGATCTCTTCAGGATGCTCCCTTTCATATAATATGGACTCCAATTCACGGATTACACTGGAGGAATCCTGTCTTATCACGGGCGCCAGATTACAAACGGTGTCGGCCCACGATCGATCAGGGTGAGAGAGTGCTGGCTGCCGTAGTGGGTTATGCCCATACCCAGTCGGCTCCAAGTTGCGCTTACTCCCAACTGACCTTTCCGCCATCTGGTCGGGGCGGGGGCGATGTATTGGCATGTTTGGCATTCCTTGACTATCGCTTTCACTGCACTTTTGGACACCGAGGGATTAGACAACTGCACAAAATAACATGTCCCTCTTACTCCGGGGTGTCCACTGAGGTGGTGTATTTTCCTGATTTCATCTGCCATCTCAATAGAGGCGACACATAATGGTACTGTCTCGGTTTTCTTCTTCATGGTGTCATATCATGTATGTTGCACCCGAGTGAGCCTATCAGCAAGGTTGCAATTTAAAGTGACCAGTACCGCATCCACAGAGAGGTTGTACTCTATGACCAGCTTTTTTACGGTCTCTAACCTCCGCCTGATCAGCATCTCGTTGGCTGTATTAGTGCACACCCTAGTCTTGTCTGTACGTGTGGCTGATATCCAGTGGTACACGCATGGTGAATATGTGTGTATGCGTAATTTCCTGACTTTCCAGTGGAGTGCCAGGTTGATACCTTTTATCACTGCACCGATCTCTGCCAGGTTGATATGAGCAGCGTCACTTGCCGGTCGCAACCAACAAGCGTTCTCAATTGCAGCACCATTCTTCTCTAAAAGCACACCAATTGCGAGAAAGCTCGCATCCACCAACACATTCAGTGTGTCTCCCTGCACGCAACAATCGCCTTTGGCGGTGTCATCCTGCTTTACCTTGAGATGGCCTCTTTCGCCAAACAAACAGATCGTTGGCTGTTTCATCATCTCATACTTTGGTGACTGCGCTTGCCCTCCTTTTTATGATGCACGAGTCCATCCACACACTGGTAGGTGCCCCAACATGTTTTCCACACAGGGAGAATACTGCTTGCCTCGTGAAGACATCGGCCACTTCATGAACTGCAGTTCCGCGCCTCCATTTCAAATTGACCTTAAATTAATACCGGAATTCGACGGCTCGACCCCGGTACTTGACTGGGTGGAACAGGTGGAACTACATTGTTTTATCTAGTGTGAAGAACATTGAACATATGGTTCCTCTACATCTGTACGGCGGGGCTTTCGCTGTATATCAACAGCTTAGTCCTGGGGAAAAACAAGATTATGAAAGGATCAATGTGGCATTTTACAAGGCCTTCGCTATCGACCCCGCCACTGTTGGGAGCAATTTGAGGCAAGAACCTTGCATCCCGGTGAAACTCTCGAAATTTTTCCGAACTGACGAATTGACGGTGTTGTTTTGTGGGCTGCTTGAGCGGGCCTTGGCAGGCACATTTTTGGCAGGGCTCCAAACTGGAGCAAAGCAACTTCTGCTGACTAGCTTACACATGTCTTCATTGTCCCTTAACGACCTGATAGACCGAGCAAGGACCGTGATAAAGAATACTTATGAGATGGTAGAACCGATAGTCGCTGCTACACAGCGTTCATTAAATGAGGTCAAATTTGTCCCCCATTATGCCGAAATAGCTTGACGTTAAATGGGCTGGTAAACAGCAAAACCAAATAAACAAAATACAACACGCAAAAGTCGAGTTAGAATTCGTCACTGGCAACTTTTTCTCTCAACTACTAGCACGTCTCTCCCCAATGACTCTACGAATAGATATTTTTATCAGAAAACTGACCCCATTGCATTTGCATACGTGTGCAGTGGGAGGTGAGATCTCGTGAGATTCCACGAGACTATATCAATCCATGGCTGCCATATTTAATTTCTCTTTCTCTCAGATCCCATCCGAAGGTAAGTTGTATGGCCGCACGACACACACACGGGGGCGTTTTCCTCTTTGATTATCACATTCAACTCTACATCCTTCTCATAATGGCGTCTCATTTCTTGCACAAATTAATGTATCTGTTTTTAGTTCCATGAGCCAGATGATTCTGTGATTTTTGTTTTTAAGTATTGTCTCTGGTTTGTGCCTGTTACATTTTCCTATATTTTCAAAATACTATCATTTGCATAGTTTTAAGTACACGGCCTTATCCACGCAGACGTGTTTGTTCTTGTATGATTTGTAGTCATTTTCTTCTGTTTGCGTTGCTCTCCTTAGTTGTTTTACACGTATAATTAGCAGTGATATTTTATTCATAAAAGCTGAGGTGTTCCCTGCCTTCCAATAAGTGCAAGTCCTCCGTGATAGTTCACGCCTTGGTTCATTTCATTAGTATTTCAACGCACTAGATTCTCTGGCACCGGCTGTTTACTAACTGGATTAATGATTATCTGATTTCTAATTTGATTAAGCATTTTATGAAATATATTTCCAGGTCAATATTTCGGATTGAATATAATGTTATACAATTATGAAAGTTGTGACCAAATCCGTTTTATTTAATTGTTTTTGGTTCTTACTTTTCAAAATACTAAGACTTTGTTTCAGAGTTTTACTTTAATCCTCGATGTTTGGGAATTAAATCATTCTTTAATGTATTTACTATTCATGTTAATTTTGTTTACATCGTTTTATTCATTACGTTGCCATCTAAGCAAAAGTGCAAATGGTTAACATTTATTAAAAAAAAATAATTAGCGGATAAAAGTGTAAGCACACATATTCAGATTTATTGTAAATATTTTTTTTGTTTTTCTAACACAATTTGTTTTTATAGTTTCACTTTATTCTGAAGAAAAATATGTTTACTCATTTGAAAAATTTTCCCCAAGAAATTCTTATCAAAAAGGCAGTTCTGACTAATTTCATTTAAGATCTTCCCTTCACTGTTGAAGTTGTAAGAGTAGAAAATGTTAATAAGAGAGAAACTCTTTAATTCGCGCTGACAAATATACACTGTCGTAATTGCAGCTGTGTGACGGGCTAGAATAATAATGCGCATTAAAGGATCAGCAGCAGCTGGGAGATGATAGTGGCTAAGCTGTTAAAGACACGGACGTACAACAGGTGCATATCTAATTTCACAAGAACACTTTCATTTAGAGATTTCAACTTTCACGTAGTACCTCCGTAAATACCCGATGATTTGCCAAGAAGACATGAATTAATGATTTTTCATAAACAAAACATGAACAATAAGGCTTGTCTATGCTCATACAACAATTCGACGGCATAAATAATAAAACCACAATGTCATTAATATATCGGTCAACAAAAGCACATGGTGATAGATCAAGATAGCGTCAAACGAACACAGAACACAACTATGCATTATTAATTTAACGCTAAATGGGGACAGTACTAAACTTACTTTACACAATTATGTACTATGATTAGTATATCTTAAAACATATTATTCCAAATTGTTCTATGACCTTGATCAGTTAGGGCCATTTCACCTTAACGCCTTTAACCACTCTTGTATAAATGAAAAAGAATTTGTGTTCTTGCTGAGGCTAGTTATCGCAACTATTTGCGTTTCCTGAGTGGAGTTTTTCAACGTCAGTTAAACGTTTCTGTTTTCTTGTCAATTATTTAATATGTAGTTTTCAGTTCAATTTGTTTTGCTGTACTACTTTTCGAAGTTTTAAGGCCAAAAGTTTATTCAAGAATTCATGTTGTGTTACATATATTTAAAATGTTAATATATTCGCTTAACTCAATAAGACACATCCATGTATTGATATGAGTAGCGTGCAATAAATAATGCACCTGGCCCATTTCTCATTGCAGTAGAGCAACGACACTTGGCTAAGTTTTAGTCTTTTTGTTGTTGTTCGTGAGGCACCCAGAGTTTTGCATTTCTCTCATTGTTTGATGCAGCTCCAGAGACCGTTTTTGTAGAACACCCCAGGTTGGTCCTCCAACCACGACGTGACTTCAGAAATCAAGGCTGCATCATTGGGGAAACGGTTTCCTTTCAAAGACAACTTCATGGCAGGGAAGAGCTTAAAGTCAGAGGGTGCAAGGTCAGGAGAGTAGGGAGAATGGGAGGGGTTTCATAACCACACGCCCGTGCTTCTGGCGACATGCGAGTTGTGAACCAGAGCGTTGTCCTGCAGGAGGAGGGTACCTTTGCTGATCTTGCCCCGCCTCTTAATTTTGATAGCTTCCCTTAATTACCTCAAAAGTGAAGCACAAAAGGCTTCTGTAATTGTGGTACCCTTTGCCAGGAAATCTGCCTTCACTGCTCCGTCCTGGTCCCAGAAGACTGTGAGCATGACCTTGCCAGCAGAAGGCTGCGCCCTTGCCTTCTTTGAAGGTGGTGAGTCCAAGTACTTCCACTGCATTGACTGGGCTTTGGTCTCTAGATCATAGTGATGGACCCAGGTTTCATCCTGTGTAATCAGTCTTTTGAAAAACGTTGACTCATCTTCCTAGCACATCTCCAAATTCCTCCTCGAGCACTCGACTCGTTCTCGCTTCTAGAATGGTGTGAACAACATGGGGATCCATCTGGCAGACACCTTATGCATATGCAAATGGTCACGAATGATAGTTTCCACAGACCTTGCACAAATCTTGACATCTTGGGCTATTTGGCGAATAGTAATGCGCCAATCTTCCAAAGTGGCAGTCTCAACTTGACGGCCAGGTCTGGGAGCTGTTTCTACAAACTTCCAGCCATGTTTGAACTCACGATGCCAGCATTTTACAAGGTCATATGATGGTCATATGATGGGGCATTATCACCATGAGTTTCTTTGATTTCATCAAAAGTCTCCTCTGGTGTGCTTCCTTTCAGATGCAAAAAAACGGATCACTGCTCGACATTCAACAGGCTCCATTTCACAGCTGATTCAGTTCAAACTCGTGTAAAACAGAAATCACAATTAGTTCAGAGTTGTAATTCGCCACACAATCCGTAGAGATATAAATCATTGCACATGCACAATTTCAGGTAGATCAGACAACTGGAAGTGGGTCAGGGGCATTACTTATTGCACGACCCTCGTAAAGGTACAATAATTCTGTTAGAAGTTTAAATGTTTTGAATGAGGTCTATTTTAAAGTTAAAAATGTAATAAAGTCATTACAAATATTTGAATATGCTTAAGTCATTGATTGGCTTAAGTCATTGATTTGCCTCCTTAATTTATGAATCAATTTTTTTAAAGAATTCTATCTGAATTTAGAAAGCCAGCGAAAAGATTTATATTTTGATGTTGATTAGATAGTATGGGAAGAATAGTGTTCGTTTGTTGGAACGAGGAAAACCATTTGATTATCTTAAGTATGATTAATGACACGCGCTTTTAAGTGAAGATAGTTTGGGCAGAGCGACCCTCATTTTCTAATCCGAAGAAGCATAATTTAGCGGCAAGTCAGGGACGAGACAAATTGTTGCTAGGAGGAGTGCAAGAACGTGAAAACGTTGAAAATGTTAACGACCGCATACACATAGCGCTTATTATTTTCAAACGACCACTCATCTGATACTGGCTGGACTCAAACGTGTTTAACTTCGTTTAACTTAAGAGGACCGGTGTGTAAACGCAGTTATGTCGTATTTAATGACAGAATACGTTATACTGTCGAGGTTTGTTAGGGTAATTACTTTAAAAAATGTAAAATGCAAGTGGTGCCACATATCAGGTTGACAAGAAAGTCATTGCTGTGTTTAACTTTTAAATTTAGATGAAGATATGTCGGCTCACACAAAAATGTGTTGACAGAAATGAAACCATTGGAATGAACACACATTTGCCAAGACAGAACAAGTGCATATGTAACAGTAACGTAAAAATAGTCCGTTCTCGTGCGACTAAGTCGCTTCAGGTGTTTTGGATAGGTTTTGAAGCATCTCTCACGCAGAAAGTTGTCGAGATGTTTAAAAAAGTTATATTCGGTAGGTGAGAGGTCTGGAGAGTATGGTTAACGAGGCAGAGTTCCGTATCCTAATTCGTTCAACTTTTGCAGTGTTAGTTTAGAAACGTCCAGTCGGGTATTGTCGTGGATGAGAAATAGGCCTTTTCTGTTGAATAATTTTGTTGCCGAACTTTCCGATGCATTTAATCCATTCCTTTACAGTATTTCTCCGCCGCAATGGTTTTGCTTGCAAAAAAAACAACAAAAAAACTGTAATTGAGGAAACCGGTCGAAGGTAACTAAACAGTTTGCATGAATTTCTTTTAGTGCAAATCTAAGTTAGGGAATTGCCGCGGAGTTTAGTTGGTGTCTACCTGCTGAGCTGAGCGTCGCCAATTGTCGGAAAGAACCAAGTTTTCATCGCAAGTCACAACCCGGTCAGGAAATGGGTCGTTCTTGTTGCGTAAAAAAAGGAAATATGACACTTCATAACGGTGTTTCTTTTGATTGTTGTTTGTGAGGCACCCATTTATAAGATTTTATTTTCTTTCCCATCTCTCTGACGCTGTTGGAAATCGTCGTATACGCTACGTCTAATTTAGAAGCAAATTATTGAACAATTGTACGTGGATTGCCTTGATTAATGTTTTTTTATTGATCGCTGGCAACATTCGATGGCCAACGCCTACGCCCATCTTCTTCAAGGCTATCATCGCCGCCACGAAATCTCTTAAACCACCAATCTACAGTGGGCCAAACGTTTAGTTGATATCTCAAGCTTTTGATATATGAGAATTTGCAAATTTCTGGTTCGACTTATTTTTAATTTGAAGTTGATATTGTAACATTTAAATTTGATATTTGTTCGTTTAAGTTGATATTTGCAGATGTAAAGTTGATCGTTGATCATTTTTATTTTGTCGCCTATTATAAATTAGAAGGATTTAATGTCTGATTGACTAGATTGTTTTGTTAATACCGTTTTGCACAATTGTCTCTGAAAGCCATCGGGCTAGTGAACGAAGGGGCTGTATGGTTGCACTCTTTCATAATGAAAGTGCTGGTTGTGAACCGACAGCTTTCGAACTTGACACGTCACGGTGATCAGTCTATGTCAATAGCCACTTTACTACAACATCCTTCTTTTCAGTCGGTCGTTTTTAATTTCAATTATAGGTTTTAATTGGAAATTTGCATGTTTCTATTGAGGAGAAAACGTTATAATTAATAGAAATACATCATTCGTAATTTAGTTTAGCTTTAAACATATATTTGCAAAACAACATTATTTACACACGACACTTACTAATTCGTCTAGACAGTGAGTTCAATCACAATAATTATTTCTTTTAAATTAATCATTTTTCTTCGACATATGTTTTTACTATTTTATATTTTACTAGCGCGGGTGCCAGGCGTTTCCCGGGGTGTTTTAAGGTATGTGTTGAGCATTAAAAAAACTGTTAGTAGGCAGGCTCAAACCCGCAATGCGAAGGCGGAAAATAAAGTGAAAGAAAACGTGACATCTTACCGCTACGCTACGCAGTCATATGAAGTGAGAAGCGATGTCAATCAAAAAGTTTACTTTCTAAGTGAATAAGTTAATTGCATGTGCAGAAATAAAGGTTGGCTGGAGGCCAGTTCAGCTTTCTGCTGTTTCATTTATTTATTTGTTTCCCCTCGATGTTGAAGAAAACCAACTCCCCACAAAAAGGGAGTGTCCAAATGAATAGCACTTGTGTGATACGAGGGGTTTCCTCACATTGATCAAAGCTAATTGATTTCTGGACGTCCTTGCAGAGAAGCCGGGAAGCTTCCTTCGCTTTCGATTAGCTTCGATTTTGTACGAAAAATACACGAACAAACACGCGAGAGGATGGAATAGCGTGAATTTTATAAAAGGCGATCAAAATAAATATAGAGACGACGTCCCTTCGCAAATCGGAGGTATTATAATCTAGAGAGTTTATAAAACGTTCTAAAAAATAGTACCCCCTGGAGAACCCCCGCGAAAAAAGTATTTGTTGGACATACAGAAACGCGCGAGCCTCTTCTGCCTTATATATATATATATATATATATATATATATATATATATATATATATATATATATATATGTGTGTGTGTGTGTGTGTGTGTGTAGAGAGAGAGAGAGACAGAGAGAGAGAGAGAGAGAGAGAGAGAGAGAGAGAGATTAAGCTATTGACAAATCTGTGAGACGGCTCGTGGTGCTTAAGGAGATGCAAACTAGTTCCGCTGTTATTACTATATGTTATTAAAGAGGAACAGCATAAAGCTGTAATCCTCATCGGTTAAGCCAACTATTATTTTCATTGCAATGTGTTTTGTATCATAAGCGTTTGCATTAGTCACTGGTTCAGTATTGCTGCATCAATATATTAACCAAACATATATTGGTGTAATGCAACCCTTTTTATGATATACTGTTCTTTCTTGTTCATGGATATTTCACCATATACTTTAAACTGATAAACCCAATAGCGTATACTCAGTCCGTATCAATACATTTATTAGAGTAATTAAACCTTTTTTATTGAATGTAATGCCTTTATATGTATTGCATAATGAGTTTAGTAAACGATTTCAGATGCGTATATTTGCTGATGGCTCTATGCTCTATTATTTACACGGCATGTGTTACATTCTTAGAAAATGATCCCTACTCTGTAGTTGACGACAGAAATGAATTGTAATATTTTGCGCTACTCAGATGAAACTATTTTCCTTTAACAATTATAAGAAAAACTTTCAAATACTTGTTGCAATGAGTAATAGCACTATTCTTTTTCTTCCATTATTTACCCTATTATCAGTCGAATATGCGCAGACAACATACATTAAAACAAACACGCACGAGACATGACCAAGGTTGTTACAAAGACTATGAGCACCCACTACCGTTCAAAATACGTTCCACACCTTGCATCTACAATATCACCATTCGCCACGGTAGAGTATTGTTGCCACTCTCTGTAAGTTTTTAAATACAAACCTCTGATCTAATGGGTTGAACATTATTTACAATATCCAGTCCCTGCCCCATCACCTTAATGTATCATAAATGTGTTTTTATACAATTGCTTCCATAAATGGTGCTCTGCAAATATTGAAGTTTTGATCCTCTCTTGACATAAATGTTACTGACAGGCCCGTCAGTTAACAAAGTCTCACCCATTCCCGTACAAGTCAGCAGATATAGAACGGCCTTCTAATCTAACAACCTATTTTCCTGTACTGTTAGACTTTGGACTATCCCTTTTCTGCTATTTCTCTGATTGCATTAACGTTCTGTCAACTTTTTCTGTTAACGAAAATATACATGTATGACTCATATCACAGCGGCAATATGTCTAGTTATGAGTAATAAAACAACAAAACAAGTTCTTGGAATTGCGGCTATGATTCATAGCTGTTTCCTTAGACAAAAGAATTTTAAGAACCTATCCTGAATAAAAAGTGTTTTTGTATAAAGTTATTGTATTATATAATTTAAAAATGTCATGACGCATTGTTATTTCAGTTGACATTAGGAAGCCACAGTTTCAAGTCGTACCACCTTGGTCGTTATTAATTGATATAATACTGAACTGATTAATGTTTAGATAATGGATTTTTAATTGAATAAAATGTCCAAACTTTATAAGACAATGCTAACTTTACACAGCGGATGTATTGCTGGGATTTCAATAATCAAATAAATTATCTTGTAAAATAACTGTTCATACAGACAACACTTTCGTGGTATCTGGAACAATACCGCAATATCATGTTTATGGTTTTGTTCAGATGAGGATTGGTAATTCATAATTGCTTGATTATTCGAACTGTGGCGTAAAATTCAATCGTAATAGGAGTTTTCCAGAGGTGGAAAGTTCAATGCTGAGTTTGGTTTACATCGAAATCCAATTGCAAATTACTTACAAATTTTTACAGTTATGACTTATGAAACAAGTGCATGCAACCCATGGATAGACAATGTGTTCCGTTCGGAATTTTGCGTACATTCCAACATTCGGTACACAGATTCCCGAGTTCGACAATATATCTCCTAAAAACGATCGAACGCTGTGCGAGTAAGGCTAAAAATAAGAACAGTAGTCCACATAATCCTAATATAACGAACACAGTAATTCTTCCTACTGAATATTATATGGTCTTCTTCAAGTCCCGTCTCAACAAATACATGTCGAGTCGTTTTCAAATTTTGCCTCATCAACGATCGTTCACAATCGTCTCATTGTATTGTTCCTGGTCCAATTACCAATCTGATTTACACTTATCCCCATGAAGAAAATCGTATAGAGAAATCAGAACTCATAAGTATTTAAGGACAGTTATTGAAAAATTTGAAACATAAGCAGAAAAAAAATAATACATTTTAAACCAATTTGACAAAGCATAAAAACGTTTAAAATATAGTTTATTTTAGTAACAAAGTTGTTATAAGTTTAACGACAACGATATATGTTCAAAGTACGGAATTGTAAAATCACCTAATGAGTCACGGCATGTCTTATTTGATAGATATTCTTAAGTTCTTGTTCTATCGAGTTCATTTTGGTCATGTATGAACTAAAACTCTTCTGAAAATTGAAATTAACAATCTTATTCGGCTATGGATAAACGATAAATGCCTAAATTATTTCTAGAATGATATCATGCACGCACGTGGGTGGGGAACAAGAAGATTGCCAACATCTTTAATGGAAGTTATTTTTGTGGAATGAACGGGATTCAAACTTTGGACACTCAGGTTTTTAGTCCATTTTCTTAAGCACTTGACTAATTTCACCTTCCATTTTTTCAACGCATCATCCAAAGAGGGTTGATAATCAAGAAAAAAGGCTAAACAAAAATACTGACAAAATATTGGATGACAAATGTTAGTTGTACAAGAGTTTTTAGGTGCCTGCGATATAAGCTCAGATTTAACATTGTTTACCAAATCGAAAAACTCAGAATGTAAAGAGAAATAGAGCTTGGCATTTTATTATGGACGTAAAGCGTTGTCTCTAATTAGTTAGGATCCCCCCATATTAAATCAACTGCTAAAAGTACTTGCTAAAACGATAATGCATCTTATAATGGAATATTTACGATTAGAGATCGAAATAATGCATCTTATAATGGAATATTAAGATTAGAGATCGAAATAGCAATTACCTAACTTTCTATCTACCACTTGGAAAAACATAAAATGATTTTAAATATGGTGAACTTAAAAAGCAGAAACTGAAAGAAATGATACATTTTCTTTTTAATTTCTCAATCCATGCACAGCATATTGAAATTGGAATGCGAGTGACTATTATTTGGAATCGTAAGGGGACTGTATGAGTTGAGCAGCGATGTATATGTTCACATTGCATTTAAACCGCTACATGTTAGTATAGTCAAGAGGGCAGGACACGGGGAGGGCATTTCGAAGTCTAATAGTCTGAGGGATGAGACTATAACAATATAAGTTCTGTCAAGCACATTCTATTAACGTACTTGTAAAACAGGCACAGAAATGCAACATTACGGTAAGTGGACAGAGGTTGTAGCTTGATTGATAGTGAAATACCTATTAGATTGGAGACTCATTTTTGAAGCATGTCAAGAGTAAAAGATATGTAATAGATATACCTGCCCCGGGTGTGTTAGCAATGCTCTATGCATGCGAGAGTTGTGGTTTTGTAAAAATAGATGATAATCTCTGGTTGAAGTAATTTTAAAGTATGGTAGAGATAAAACCACTTTCTTTGCAACGGGATTGTAACTGTTCTAAATGTATATATTTTAATTTATGTTACCTGTCAATGTTAATCTGTAGAGTTTGATACATGCGTCCCCAATTAGAGTGCTATTTGCCATAGCAATCTGTGTTTGAAAGTAACGATCTGTTAAATAAGATTAGTCCTAGAAGGATTAGATATTTCCGCTTCCTTACTTTATTATACTATCGACTGAAGCTTGTTAGATAAAAGTTCTGCTATTGCCTCCCACAGGTTTACAGACGCTTTTCTCTCATGTCATGAGCAAATATACACATTTCGGATGAGATTTTATGAACGCGGTCGTTTATGATTATCAGAAAAAGGATCGAACCCTGAGGCGTACATCTGCATTAATATCATTTTGTATAGATATATATGAATATCTGCCCCTTTCCCATACGTAGGTGCTCCATACTATTACATATTAATCGTGAGGAACTTTTAATTTATAATAGAGTTACAGCGCCGAAAGGTTATAGAACATATTCACTCTATTAAGATTCTCTGTCGTACTGTTTAAAAGAATACGTTTCGGTAACGACCGCCGAATCATTAAATGAATCAATATTATGATATAAGTAAAGAAAAATGTAAGAACACTCCCTTATTATGTACGTACATAAAGTTGTATTCAGCAATTTTCATTTCACTAAAAACACTGTCGTCACACTGAAATTTGTAAAATTGAATTAACAAGAAAAAGACGCTAGAGTGTTCATCAAAAAGTTGATATTGAATATGAAGAGTAATCTACACAAGGGATTTCCATGCTTTCTCGGTTAAACTATTATTAAATATATTAGTCGTAATGCAAGCAGCAATAATAATCAGTCATATCAAGTTTATGTCTGGGATAACGCAACGAATGAATAAAAGGTTTCATTTATGAAAATACACTCATTGTATACTGTTTTTTTTTTTTGCTGTTTACATTGATTAGATTAAAAAAAACAATTAGTTTTGCAAAGAACTAGACCAATTGCACTCATTATATATATATATATATATATATATATATATATATATATATGAATGTATGTGTCTGTGTCTATGTGTATGTGTGTTTGTGTGTCTGTGCAGGTAAGCTACAAAGAAACGTTTCCGCAAAACATGATCAGGAATGGAATTTGCTACCATGACAGTAGGAGAAACTCGTTATGAACCAAGCAAAAAACAGAAGATATTTTGTTTTGTAGGAAAAATCTAACTTAATAGGCTTGTACGTAATGATTTTTATTAGCTGTTTTCACTTGTGAAGTATTTCATGTCGGTTTATTATTAATGTCGTGCCATCAAAAAGAATACGGACACTTTCAATACCGTTCTCTTAATTATTTCGCGTGCAATCTTGTATATAATCATGTTACTTCGCGGTTTGGGCTCGAGTGTACTTCATATCGCCCCCAGAAAATATTAGATCATTAGAAAAGAATACGCACCGTTTCTAAGCATTCATCTGAATAGTTTTTCAGTGTATCAACCCCATTACAGATGTCAGTCCTCATTATTTTAATGGTGTTTAAATGAACTTTTGAATATAATCAGAACTGGATGTCTTCCTAACCCGTCTATGTTTCATACTTTGTTTAAAGTTTTAGCGATTTCGTATCAGATTGTCAAATGGTTGAGTTAGGATAGGATCGTATTGAAATAAAAGAAAAAGAAAAGTAAACAATTATGTAAATAAATAAAGAACTGAGAAAACACATATTTTAGTTGGTAGAAATATTTCGAAAACAAAAAGGAATGTTTGAATAACAGATTGAATGCTATCCACGCGAATTCGGTATTTTTTTTGGGGGGGCACCACTTTTCAAGGCCCGAAGGCCACTCAGGGATAAGGGTTATTGCGTGTACAGTAATCAATGAGATAGTATTGTAGTAATCATTAGTATTGGGGGTTTTGATAGAGTGTCTTACTTAAGGGGACGGTTTTTCAGGAGTTTGTTTATGTTGGACTTGAAGAAGTCCAAGTTGTAGTAAGGTGAGAAACAGGCAAGCGTCAAAGAGTTCCGCTGGCGTGCAGTTCTAAGAAAGAAGCTTTGCTCATGGAATCTACGTTTGGATTTAGGCACAGATAAAGAATAGGGAAAATTATTGACAGTAGTTTCAGCCAGACGGGTGTTTCTCGTGAAAGATTGGCGAGGGGGGACGAGGGAGTGGAGCTCAGACGAGCATCTGTCATAGAAATAACGATAAAACAAAGACAGGCTCGCAACGTCTCTTCTGTGGGAGAGAGGTTGCAGGGAAGAGAAAAGGGCATCCCCCACTAAACCCCGAAGTCTAAAACTGTACACCAGGAATGTTAACTTTGTGTAAACGACTTTTAGTTTTCATACTTCAAATAAACAAAATTACGTAACAAAGATAAAGGTGGTTGTTATTTTTTTGCGCTGTTTTGATTTATTAGTAGTAATGTCACAGAATCAAAAGAAGAAAGATTTAGATATATATACTCGTGACCAGTGAGAAGAAATGAATTCGATAGCTAACGCGGTAGCGAACAGGCGGTGGTCTTGTGGTTCATGGTTTGGATTTGACGTCTGGAAATCACAGGGGCGAGATAGTAACATGTATACTCGGACAAATTGTGCCGAACTCCGACAAAGAAACCCAGCATGGACACAAATGATTATAGCCAAATATAAGTCTTGTCTTGGCGTTTCCATTTTCGAAAAAAGAGGACATTTTTTAATCGCAACAAGCACGAAAGAAACTTGGAAAACTATGTCTTTTGTTGGTGTCCTTATCAACAATGTTATCGTTTGGTAACGACCGTCTGTGTAAGCTGTCAGTGTCCACACTTGTTATACACACTGTTATGAAAATATTCACACCCAAAAACACCAGAGACGATCAATAGACGTTACACGCACATTCAAGCAACTAACCGATTACAAAACGTAAAAACAAGTATATACACTAGGCACCGCCAAAACTGGGGGGGGGCAGGTCAGTACTTTTTGACGGATCGTCTTTTTAAAAATCTACCAAATATCAGGTAATTATCCGATCAATACGAAATTTTCAGCGATTATTAAGAGAAGAATGAACTTTATAACAGTGTACTTATTTTTCATAAACGATATATATATATATATATATATATATATTTGCTTACAACCCCCCTTGTTTTGAAGTGGGAACAAATATGCTTAAAATAATCATCTGAAACTGAACAAAACATATTGTGTTGTTGTAAGGGACAGAATTATAGATTTAAAAAAAAAATTGTTTGCATACCTTATTTAGACGTCCGAATATCAGAACTTCGATTGTGTTTAATTATCCCGCTTTTGAGTTTTGAAGTGTGAAATTCGGTGAATATGTTAAGTAAAATACTTAATTTAAGTTAAGCAAAACAAAAAAAAATTTTTTTAATATTTATACGAAAAAAGCCATTTTAAAATCTTTGATAAATAAATTAACAATTTCTTTTTAGCGAGCCGAATAATGCATGATCATTATAAGACAGGACATGCTTTGAAGAATCGATAAAAAAAAATCGATAAATATTGTGCCCTTTGTGTTAAAAATAGCATCATTTTTTTCGATCCCGTTTGAAAACGTTTGCCGCCTTTCGACTACGGTGGACCAAATGCGCTGAAATAATTTTTTTTTATTCTGCTTTAAATTGCCCCCACCCCCATTTTGGGGAGCCTGCCCCCCACACACATACACATTAAAAACCAAACTCATACAAATGGTCACCCATCTGGTACTGGCCAGCCTCAGCTTAATAATACATTGAAATTTTCGTCACTGAAAAATAAGTTTTTTTGGCCTGTTTGGTATTCCATAGTTTGCTTCTTATCAAACGCAAACGTAAACAGTGTCGATCTAAACTCTATATTGACGCGAAATAACTGGTTACCTATATGAATAAGTGGAATTATTTGAAATCCAGGTACTTATATTATAATATTTTTGCATATTCTCTTAGAAAATCATCCTAAATCTTAGTTAGACAATAAATAAAAAAATAATTATTTCAAAAACCTTTTTTTTTAAATATTTATGTACGTTTTTTGTGCAAGACAAAAAAGTCAGTTGTTAACTTTTTGGGAAAATTTAACATTTAAAATTTAATTAAAAATAGTAGAAAAAGTTTTAAATTATTATGTTTCCTATACGATAAAATTCAGGGTTTTATCTTTCTGGAAAAAAAAGTTACTCAGAAATAATGGATTTTAATAAATGTAATTTCGTTTTAAAAAACAACAACAACAACTTGATTTTGCGGCAATTTTTGGCGGTGCCTAATATACACATATATCGGAACGTCACACCGTAAAAGAGACATATATATATATATATATATATATATATATATATATATATATATATATATATGTGTGTGTGTGTGTGTGTGTGTGTACTAAATATATATACTATATATATATATATATATATATACAAGTACAAATACGGACCTGTTATATATATATATATATATATATATATATATATATATATATATATATATATATATATATATACTAGATCTATATAACAGGTCCGTATTTGTACTTGTGAATCCCAGGTTGTTCACATAGAGTCATAACTAATGTTGGGTCGAGGAATGGCTTATCACGCGCAAAAATAAATAATAAATATAAAAAAAGAAGAAAGAATAGTTATATGTAAAACGGTATGATGAAATAAAATAAAAATAGAAGAAAGTTTATACAATACACACGTGAAGGAAAAGAGGATGAAAAAGATAAATTATATTGAAAAATATTCACGGTAAAGAGAATAAAGGAATGCACACGCCGACAAAGTAAAGGCAAAAATAGAAAAGAGGAAAATACGTATTATCGATGCACGGTAATTTAGAAGAAAAAATAAACGAAAAAAATAAAAAAAATAACATACACAGAAACACACGTATGATAAAAACTGTGTCTGGTGTAATCGAAAAGGAAAATACTTGTTTCTTTTTTATTTCAGTGATTGTTATTAACTTGTTTATCGCAACAAACCGAAAGCGTTTCTGTATCGAGGCGTTGCAGTTTTGTTGTGTGTCTTGCTAAGCCTAAAATATGACCTAACGTTGCCCGGGATAAATGTGCTTTTGTTTATCGAAGATAATAATTGACATTTTCAGCTTTTTATTTCCTTTGTTTTTATTGTAAAAAGAAGAACAAAGGCAATTTTTGAAATGCATATACAAAGTTATTTCGTTTTTTTTTTCAATTTAATTGTGTGTATTGATTGTATACATATTTAATAATGTCTGATTTTTTTGCTTGTAGCAGCACGTGGAACCGAAATTAAAAAACAAAAAAACAAAAAAAAACAGATTATTGAAATAGAGTTCAGAGTTAAAACTTATGTTCAGTAAAATAGTAGAGTTAAGAAAAGTAATGAGGTACGTATTCGTGGCGGTAAACTATATTATATTTCTGGGTAGATTAAAAGAAATGTGTTATGGTATGTTGTTTTTCCAGGATTGTCGAATCCCGAGTGAAGATGAATTTGAAACGATGGCAGGAAATTCAAATGGAAATCTGTTTTTCCGCCGAGGTTATGAGCTAGGAAAGACTGGTTGTTATTTCAATTTAAGGACATGCAGGAGTGTCTTTCCTCAGATAGCGAACGAGGGTGGTGCCGCCTTGTTAGTTTCGGATAATAGCAAGGATCAACTTGCAGAGACACAGAGGAAAAGACTTCCAACACAGAGTACAAGGTCAAACAAGTTTAATGGTAAAAATAGCCACTGTATTGTGATTCACTCCGGGGGGGGGTAAGACGTAAAACGGGAATAGAATAAAAGGCCGCTAATACATAACAAATAAACCAGTGAAATGTGAACCAATGCGTAAAGAATAGCATAGCACCATATAAAATATTTTAATAGACAATAGAAGGTATCTTGTGGGCTAACCAGTAAAGATATTGTAATTAGGGGTTTCTGTTTTATCTCCAAACGTGGACAAATAAATGAATATAGCGATTGATATATCAATGGCTAGGATACAAATGACGTAGTTGTTCGTAACACCCATTGATAGAGGGTAATAGGAATCATAGGAAGAAAGATCGTCGGTTGAAAGTTAGGAAAAAGGGGCATCTGATTGATTATCACAAAAGTATGGCGGGATAGAAGCAGTCGACAACTGTCATATGAAGTGAAACCTACACGCGAAAAATCAAATGCTATGAGCCGGGAGGGAAATCATATCTGAATAGAATGAGGGAATGGTTCATGAGTAAACTGACCAAAGAACATAATAAATATAGTGGCTGCCCTTTTTCTTAGCCCGGTGGAACGTGAAAATCTACCAAATTTTCATAAAGAAGTATAGGATAAGTGCATAAAAGAAAAATATATGTCATACATATTTGATAAATTGGAATGGAAGGAGATATGTTATGTTGGTCCCGGAAAATTCCGGATAGCATTATCGTATGCGATTGTCAGTGTTTGCTCAATATATGTTTCGATAGTAAAAAAAATAATGTTTGCTTAACAGCAATAATATTATCGAAGCTTGTTAATTATTTAAAGATGAAATATTTATGCTAAAATATGTACCAAGGCCGTTAATTAATGTAAATGAAATTTTATTTTCATAACCCACATACACAAAATGAAGTGACAAAGATTGGTAATTGTCCTTGTTGTGCTACTTATATATATATATATATATATATATATATATATATTATACTTATTATTATTATTATTATTATTATTATTATTATTATTATTATTAGTGATGCCAGAGAATTAAAAAAGAAAATGATTTAAATCGATATATACGTAAGCAATAAGAAAACATGGGTTTGATACCCAATGTCTTAGCGTACAGACGATGGTCGTGTGCTCAGTAGGTTGTGATTTTACGTTTGTGGAAATCGCAGGGGCGAAATACCAACATGTAGACAAGGGAGAATTGTGCCGAACTCCGAGAAGGGATCCAGCACGGAAATAACTTATTATATGTGAATATAATTCAGGTGTTGGCGTTTCTCTTTTTGAAAGAAAAAAAAAACATATTTAATTGCAGGAAGCACGAAAGAAACTTGAAAAGGTATGTCTTTTGTTATCATTGTCGATAGTTGTTATAAACGCTGTTATAAAATATACAAACACATGAACACTACAGAAAATCAATAGACATGACACGCACATTCAAGATATTAAGCGATCACAAAATGTAAAAACAAGTGTATATACATACATCAACATGTCACAACGCTTAAGAGAAGTAGTTATATAGACCAGCTAAATAACAAAATAAGTAAAATAATAATTTAATATAATTAAAATATAAATAATTAAATATATGAAGAAATAAATAAAATTAATATATATATATATATATATATATATATATATATATATTCTCACACTTCCCTATTATATCACGATACGATATTCTTTTTTTCCAGATTAATATTGCGCATTGTTAAGTCCTTTTGATAAGGCTTTTATTAACGCTATCTCTTTTTTTACATTTTATTTCAAGCTGCCTTAAATATGTATATAAAGAAAAGGATAATGACCTACGACTGATCACAAATTATTTGGCCAAACTTCTGTAGCAATGTAATATGGATACTTGCCATTTCACTTGCCATAAATAAAATTTGATACATCTAATATGCTCTGCTTAAGCATATCGCACTGTTAGAGTAGATACTGAATATATATATATATATATATATATATATATATATATGTGTGTGTGTGTGTGTGTGTGTGTGTGTGTGTGTGTGTGTGTGTGTGTAATTGGAGGTTGCTATATTTTAGAGGTAATTTAACCAGTGAAATATAACAAGATTAATACAAGAGTGCTCAATGCAAAAGTAGCAATTAGAGTCTGTTTTTACATAAACAGTAATATTTGGCTGCATAGTCATGGGTATGTTTCGGTCTTCTAGCATTTAGTAACTAGATACGTCTTTAGGCAATTACGCTTCTATTTAAAAGCGCAATTACTAATGAAAATCAAAAGTCATCGTACAGTAAAATAAGTTTTTTAGGAAAAAAAAAAGAGGACAACATTTAAGGTTCAGCTGTGCGAAGGACAAAGTTGAGTGGGTGTGGATTTTTTTGGCTATGTTGGGGTGACGGAATAACGTAAGTAGAGTTCGGGGTTGACAAGTTACGTTGGGGCCAATTAGGTTGAAGAACGGATATAGATATCTTCTATAACAGTTTTCCGCTGTGTCTGCCCGTCTTTAAATGTAAGTAAGCTAGTGTATATTTGACCTTTTATTATTTTTTTTCTTTTTATTAGCATTTTGGTATCTTTTTGCGAAAAGCTTAAGATTCACTCGGATTTAACTGATCATTTTCGCTACATATCTGTTGGACACCTAAGGATCAATTAAGGGAGGGGAAAGCACAGAGGAGTAAGAGACGTAAGGCAGGAGGATGGAAGGGGAATAGACAAAGGATGATAGGAGAAGAGGAAGGAGAGAGAATGAAGGAGAATGACAGAAAATGAAAAAGAAAGGAAGCGTGTAACTTACAAAAGGTTACTAATAATCTTTGATACTTACGCCATTAATTATATCTATCCATGCAGAGGCGTAGACAAAACTGGCTTTTAAATCAGGAACGAGGATAACCCTCTCAGTGCTGATGGACCCGTAGTTCTGGTCTGGTTATACATCTAGGTGAGGGAAAACTCCGATATGTAAAAACACAAATGACACAAAACGTGGGATGTAGGCCTCCTCAGTCCTGGTCGACAACTTCACTAGAGCTTGTAACTCAATCCAATCACCGGTTTGCAAACTTAAACTGCCTATGGAGTAGGTAGGCTATACCTACCGTTCGGCTTCCATACTCCCTTATTTCCTATTAGACTGAAGCAGAGGTACGATCATGGAGACTCATTAGAAACGTCCAGTGCTAAGCTTTGTTTCTTGATTATGGTAATGAATGCCGTCTGCCACATCCGCCTCATTGCGTTCCCCTTAACTTGGGCATTTTGGGGTGCTTGTTTACCATGTGTGCTAACATGATTGTCTGACAGGTTTAAGGGTACCGGTTTGACAGTTGCTGGCTGTTGTTTCCGACTGAGCCCTAAATCTTTGGTTGTGCTTAAGCGGCTGCTCTGTGCCATGTTGCACATGTAAGAGGCCCTACACTCATCTACGACAGGCCATTCCTGTGGATAAAGAGTCAGCTAATGGTCTACTTGTGTTGCAATTTGTTAGCTATGTACAGCCACTTTATATAGCTTCTCTCACCCTAAACTGAAACTACGAAATAAAAAGAAATGCCAGCGCAATAACGATCAAACCAGACAAACACTTGAACAACGATTCGCATCATCCCTTGAGGCTTGCATTTACAAATATCCGTGGACTTAGAACTAATTTAGGTGATGTAGACTCATTTCTCTTAGCAAACTGCCCGGATATCTGAGCATTTATTGAAACTATCTTGCGCATTGCAATCATCTCTAACATCTTTAACATATCTGTTATCTTTAACTTTCTCGTAAAGACCCTGGCAGACACGTGCACGGATTTGAGTCTATACTGATTACACCCTCTCCCTGACTAGGGAATATAAACTAGAATCACATTATTAGGCCTTAATGTGCTTTATACTAATTTACAACGTAGCGTTAGCTACTTATATTTTCTTTATCGCTCTCCATCGACCTAATCAACTATGTCTCTGAAAGTATAGATGTAGCACTCTCCCTTGACTCTAGCGCCGAAATGCATATATTTGGTGAATTTAAGTCCACTTTAACAATTGTACCTGATGATTGTGCATCAAATGCCCATTGCCCACTCGGGAATGTTGATCATGCTTCGATAATGATAGACATCACTCTAAACTCTCGTCCCCAAGTGTAAGAGCCATTGCTCAAGACGACAAGGTACTACACCATGCCATTAGAGAACACACTAGAGATGCTTCATGGGGAAATATTTTGGTTTTACTACGGAACAATGCACAAATTAGACCACTAAATGGTTCAAAGCAACAATTGTGGCACGTTCCCATACGAAAGTTCTATAACAAACCTATCTCCTCAATGGTTTACTTCTACTTGCACAGTTACCATTGCTCAGAGGCAGCAAGCGCACCACAGATTTATCCGGCATTTCTAGTACAAACAGACAAAGTTGTTAGAAGCTAGAAGTAATTGTAAAAGATGTCGTGACAGCTTAGAGGGAATATATAGAAACCACCAGAAAACGCACTGAATCGAAGAAATAAGGAACTCGTGTTTTCTGGAAAATCTACTACAATGTAGTAAATAATAGGGGAAATAGCAATTCCCCTACTATCCAACAATCATGAGGTCGTTTGCACGGCAACTGAGAGAACTAACATGCTTGTTCGTCACGTTGTTCCAAGCTCTACATTGGACCAAGCAAACCACTCTCTCCCTGATTTTCCTTTGCGGCACACTATAACCCCTTCTTTAGCACGTAATATAAAAAAAAACCTAGACACTTCAACGATATGTGGATCTGATCTCATCGCGGCTGTACTATATAAATATTTCGCTGAGGTTGCTCCAGTTCTCTCCAAACTCTTCAACAAATGTCTTAAAGAATCCTCTTTCCTGACTGCTGGAAAACTGCTTCTGTGGTACCAGTTTACAAGAATCCTGGCGTAAGAACTGACGTACTAAATTGTCCTATTAGTCGCGTTCCTTCTTTTCGCTGAAATACTTGAGTCTATAATTAATGAAGCTCGAGTGCAACACCTGGGTTGCTAAAATTCTGTCCGACTATAAATACTGATTTAGGCAAGTCCGTGCTACAGCAGATTCTCTTACTACAATCTCTGAACGTATATACCCTGCACTAGATAAGGCAGGGGAGAGAAGAGCAGTAGCCCTACACACCCACACACACACACGCATATATATATATATATATATATATATATATATATATATATATATATATATATATATATATATATAAGTGTTTTGGCAGGGTATGGCACGATGGTCTTCTCATGAAAACCAAATTCTATGGTATTACGGAAAAAACTACTCAACATAATTAAATCCTTCTTAAAACAGAGAAGAATCCATAATATGATAAAAATGTGGGCGTTCTTCAGGGGTCTATCCTTGGACCTTTATTATTCTTGATATACATAAATGACCTACATGATAAAATAGCATCTGAGATGGGTATATTTGCTGATGACATCACGCTCTATAAAGGGCACGAGGGGAAAACGAATTAACACATATCCAAAGCAATGCGGAAACCCTACAGTAAGACCACCAGTTTGTAGTGGAATACGGTAAAAATAGATAGTAAGGTTCAATGATATAAAGACTAAACTAAAGATACATTACCTGAATCTACTTCTTTCAAACTCCTTGGCTTAACGTTTACAGGGAACATGAGTTTAAATAGATACATCAGGAGCATTGCCAAAGCTGCTGCGGATAAGGTGGACTCTCCCTACTAGAAAATTACGCCTGAAAGTATCTTGCACCTCTACCAGGCCGTCATTTTCCCATGTATGGAGTATTGTTGTAACATTTGGTCTGGTGTATCTGCTACTAGCCTATGGCTCTTGGACAGGGTTCAAAAGAGAGTCGATAGCCTGATAAATCCTAAACTGTCATCTACGCCTTAGCCTCTGTACCATCGACGAAATGTTGCATCCCTTTGCTTGTTTCATAAGTATTTGTAATATATATATATATATATATATATATATATATATATATATATATATATATATATATATATAGGTGTGTGTGTATAACCAAATATAATCAACTTAAACCATGTCGATATGATAAGATTACATATCGAGTAAAATGAAAACAATAGACATTTTACATTTATGAAGCACAATATATTATAGAGCAGAATATATTTTGAAATAGTGTTTGTGTTTAGGGGATATGCTAGCCTGTTTAGCTTATTCGTTTATATAAAAGCGCATCTTCTATAAATACATGTCTCTGTAGATTAATTGCAAGTTGATTAGTTTTCAAGACAAGTTAAAGTCATTAAGGCCATCTGCAGCTGAAAAGTTGGATTTCATAATTAAACGCTTATAAGGTAATTTTCCTGACACCTAGTGTGACTCATGAAAACCAATTAACAATGATAAACTTTCGATTTGGTCTGCCATTAATGAACAATTTTAATGACGTGTCACGAAAGTGTCTCCTTTGACAAATCGCGTCCAGCAATGAAGCCCAAAATTGCCGTCTTATCTTATTGAGCCATTTACTCCTACATGATAAGCAGTAATGAAAATTAAGTTATGATAGTAAATGTTACAAATGTTTAGTCATACTAGCTAGAATAACAGCCGCCGTAGGGATACAGAATACTGATTAACGTGTTCACCCTTTCTATTTTCAAGTATACCGAAAAAAGTTTGATACAATCTAATAGTCAGATTTAGCCCAAGGTTACGTAATTCAGTCACGGTGGAGGAAAGCTACTCAAAGCAGTCATTTTATTAAATGCCTTTACAAAGTATAAAATTCAGCGTCAATCAAACAAGAAATTTCTTTCACTGCAGCCCATTTCTCACGTAAGAAACGTCTTTTCCTATGTTGTTAGGATTTGCATAATATGTGTTTATTGAGATATAAGCTCTGATTCCTTCGCCTCTGAGAAAACTTCCCAGTAGAACTTTACTTGCTATCAACTTCCTCCTTCTGTATGCCTATAATCAAACGGAGCTACAATAAACAAAGTATATTCAAAGAATCCCTCACTTGTAAGGAAACGTTACGAATATTTCCTTACATACTACAACCTGACCGTTTTCCACATTCAGTATCACCAAATATTACTGATTACGACGTGTTCATTAATGATAGTCGATTAGAAAATCTTACTATCTGTTTCATTCAGTGATGTTTTTAAATCAGAAGTGAACGATCGGTATATAAAAAAAGATGAACACTTCTAGAACAAAACTGAGAAACAATAGTGCTTAAACCATTGAAGTTACGGATTAAGACGGTATTTATTTTGTGTAGAACTATTAATGCGTGTCCGTGTAAATGCACTGGACCAGCCGTAAATATCCGCCTGCTGTGCTGCTCCAGAGTCCTTGACGGATTTTCACACCGGCAGTAATTTCAATGGATTATTTGACTTTCCAATAATAAATTCAATTTAAAACAAATATGGATCGTTTTATTTTAATCAACAACGATTTTGTAAATAAGTGTTTTAAGTGAAATAAATAAAAATACAAACCCAATCTAACACACACGGTTATGTGTTTCTAAGACCTACAAAAACTAACCGTCAGCCTATCTAAAATCAAGCATTATGCTTTTATTTCTATGTTGGAATATATATATATATATATATATATATATATATATATATATATACATGAAGATACATATATATATATATATAATGTGCGTGTTGATGGGTGTGTGTTGAGGAGTTAATAGAATAAGACTAATATCGATTTCTTAAAAGAAGACTTATACAGATAATGCAAAGTTCAACAAATTGTTTTTGAGCTTATATAGAGTATCAGTAAAATAAGAAAATGGCCATATCAAAATATACAACCCCTTCAATAGATATAACCCATCAATTCTTCTTATTAAATAAGCATGCTTCTTCGATCACTTACCTTACAATCTTCCCTAGAGTTGTGTTACACATATTGCACCCCTATATTAACCCCATCAATGCTAGATATGCTATAAAACTATATTTATTATATAATAAAAGCTATACCCCTCCTATATCACAGAGATTACTTTAATTCTGCGACTCCATCCGCAAAAAGTAACACTATTTTATCTCTCACTGTAAAATTATTTCGCTTCTAATGTAACTATCGTAAGATGTCGCATCGCTATTATGTTACCTTGCATTTTTTCTTGTTTTCTTATGAGAAGCATTAGGATTCGAAATACTACTGTATAAAGAGTTTTACTTATCCTACGTCCTCATTCAGGTATCATCCTTATTGAATAAATGAAAGATCTCTATATATCAGTATATATTTATATATTGTTATCTTCTTATTTTACTGATACTCTCTTTCCCTCCCTCTCTTTCTCTGTATATATATATATATATATATATATATATATATATATATATATATATTACACTCCCAGAGCATATATATATATATATATATATATATATATATATATATATATATATATTACACTCCCAGAGCATATATATATATATATATATATATATATATATATATATATATATATATATATATATATATATATATATATATTATCTGATCTTCTATGTTCGGATCCGTACCAGGCAGTAAATATTGTTTTAAATAATTGAGACGCTTATTTAGATAAGCATTATTTATTCATTTGCTTATTGCGGGCTATTACACCCGTCTTTTAGTTGTTGTTTCACGACGTTTCGGCCAACACTACCTTTAGCCTTCGTCATGTGGCTACTGAAACAGGATAGGAACTCCGGATATCTTAACTGTATTCTCAGCAATTCCTGTCTTCCATATTCGTTGTCACCTCACCACAATTTGGCCAACTAAGCCTCTGTTAATATTTAATGCTAATAATACACAGTTTCTTTTTGTTAACAATCACAAAAACCTTCTCAATCAGCAAGAACCATGACTAATAACACCCTAGCAGAGAGTTTGTCCTTAAAACTCATCGGCTCAACATTCACAGGCAGCATTAACAGGCACAAGTACATTGAGAAATTTGCCAAGGCTGCTCTGACAGATGTGGTTTCTCTCTATCGTGTCAGAATAATAATCACACCTGAGATTACCCTGTAGTTTTACAAAGTCACCATTCGCCCGTACATGAAGTATTCTCCATATCCGGACAAGTGCATCTACATCTGGTTTCTTCTTCTTGACCAGGGTCTAATGAAGAGTTTTCAATCTAATAGGTTTCGCAATGTTAGTTCAGCTTCATCCCTTGTCTCTCGGTGCAATGTTGCATATCTGTGTATGTTTTACAAGTATATTAATGGAGCGTTCACTGATGATCTCATTGCACTCGTAGCCTCTCCACATACATACAGTCGACAAACCCGACAATCAGCAAAATCCTGTCCCTTCACTGTAGATTCATGAAATCATTCTACTCTAATACATTTTAACTCGAACTGCTAGATTTCGGAATTTTCTCCTTGTTACCTGCTTTCCTGATTTATTAAAATGCAGAAGGCTAAATATAATGTAAACCAGCTTTTACCTTATCTCACCTAAACATGGTATTAATTATAAACCCCTTACGTTCAAGTAACAATGCGCTTTTGTCGGTGTGAACACACTAAATACTAGCGATATGGTATATCTAAAGGTAATTTAGTGTTTACTAACATAAAACTGGTTCGGGCCAGTTTGAAAGCGATATTTCCAGATTCCAATCCATATAAACCGATTTATTCCTACTTTATGGAATAGCGATGTTAATTTGTTTGTCGAAAAGTTAGAAAGTGCTCTATCTGTACAACAATTGAAAGAAAACTAACAGCAAGAGTTTACGTTCGAGCAACACAGTGACACATCTTAGAAAGATTGCCGTGGATAAATCAGTATCCTTCGTCTCTGAGGCAATTCGATAAATATTAAATAGCAGATCAATATATTCGAGAATAGGTGATCAAGAGATAACATGTCGACTTAGATCCGCACTTGTTCAATAAACAACAACAACGACAATACATGTGATGCAATTTATCAAAAGTGACTGATACATTGTGATATTGATGTATTTGTATGACATCTGTTACCTTAACTTTTGCATAGTCGTGGTGAGCAATTTAATCGTTGGTCAGTTCATAGTACGTTCCCCATCCATAGAACATATGGTAACATGAATGTTTTTTTGCAGACTACAGTATGATTGTCTACATGTCGAATAAAATAAAAAAAATAAAAAGGTTTTCTTCATGTCGAATATCAATAAATACATGTGGCGCCGTTCTCTAATGCACACACATGTACATCTAATTAACCGTTATTTTACTAAAGGGTATTTTAGATATGGCACGCTAAATTCAGTTATAATTAAAATGATTTAGTCTGTCAAAATAAATAGTTTATACTGTCACCCATTGATAAACATTGAAATTCTAAATGAATGGCTAGGCCATGTGAAAAACATAATATTTAATATTACCTTGACAATTTAATAGTGTTGCCCCGAAAACTAAAATAAATTATGAAATATTAAATTATTTGCAACTTTTGGGTTTCCGGTGGGAACGAATTTCCCAAAACGTCAATGTAAAACAATATTATGCAAACACGGATATTAGATTGCAGCCGAGGTTGATTAAGGGTGTTTCCTTCTTAAAAAAATCTGAATTCGAACCGTTAAATTGTAATTTCGTAGAAAAATGCCATCGTAGAATAACAGTATATTTTTTCTCTTACGATGGATTATATTTTCAACGTTTCGGGCAATGTTAACTCCAGCCATGTGCAAATGCATCTTTTGCAAACTCGAACTTTTTTAGCCGAATACGAATGTTGGTTCTGACATCAGCAGCGACGTTTTAAATACAAGCATCAAGATGAAAATACCAATTATCAATATCATTAACAAGTGTTGTAAGCAGATGTTTACTATAAGGCGTCACAACTCTAAACATAAAAAGAAACCGTTTTCGTAAGCGTGAGTAATTTTCTAAAAATCACACTTTGTAAGATAAATGAATAAGATTACGCAACAACGTTTTGTTTTATATTTGTACAATCTAAGGTAAATCAAAAGAAATAAAATAAATAAACTAGAATAAGAAATATGTTCTGAAAAATGTCGGTGGCAGTTTTTCTCTATAAAACAGAAAGAAAAACTCTGTTGGAACGATTACTCTTGAAGCGTGATCTATTATTCTCGTAAATTATATAGTCATGAAAACTAGTTTTGACGAAAAACTCCGAATAAAATAATTTATCTGTACTTATCTAGTAATACTAAGTTTTTGTTGTAACATAAATCGCATTGTAGGGAACATGTAAAATGAACTAAATAAAATAACATATAGTTTGCTGGCCAGTAACAATCAAAACAAAAAAGTGGTATAATAAAGATTAATAAGAAGTATACTTCATGATCCTAAGGTCATAACTGCCACAATTTATACCTAGTATAATAATCAATGTTACTATAGTAATTGTTCTGGGTAATTTCCTCATTCATAAACAGTTATATCCACATGCATTAACAATAAAGTGACTACTTTGCTATAACGCACTGATATTCTTATATTTAGTGAAACTGAAATTCGGAGGAAAGCATTCTGAATTGAAAAACGCACACTCTGAAACATGAAGGAAACATCTATTGTGTAGTTTAAAAATAAAGAGCCGGTATAAATAAAAAGTTATAGCACAAATGTAAACTATGATTTTCATATACTGTAAGAATATTCCCAATCTTGATTTAATGTTGTGGCAGTTATAGAAAATTTGAGTGTGAGAATGAGAATACACCCGACTTTATTTATAAATGATCATGTTTAAAGCAGGCCGGATAAATTTAAGAAAATTAGAAAGGGATGGAAGCGACCGTATATTTTATATAAAAAGAAAACCCTCAGATATTAGCCTAAATGGTTGGCAGAAAATATTAGCATGATTAAGTTCCAAAATTATAATGGTCAATGGAATAGGGGAAATCCATTTTAAGTTTAAGAAAATCTTTTTAGAAAATTGATTAATTTGTAAAAATAAATACAAAAGACTTGGAGATGAATAAAATTGACAATGAAATCATCAAAATTTGAAAAGTTGATATATCTCTCTTTATGCTAATTATGTAACCGTTATATCGTAATTTGAACAGGCATTCATTGCTCAGTTATTTTCCATAAAAACTATCAGCGTAAATAAAAAATGAATGCAAAGTTTTATAATGTAGAGATTCTTCCTCACGTGCTATTAATTACTTTTTTTCTCGTTTATTCATTTATTCCTTAACTCGTTTAGCCTTCCATGTTGGATAACATGTACTCAATATTAAAACAACAATGAGACAGAAACAACACCGATACGATTATAAAATTTATCAGTTGCACTCATAACACATAGGAAAAGATCGAAACAGACTATACAATGTAATGAATACAGCTCCCATTAGGTACACAATAGATGCTAAACACAAAATACGGGGAGGGTTGCAGCAAAATTCGAAAAACATTTCTATGAGTAAATATTCGTTGACATAGGTTATAAAAAGTCGACAAACTGCCGAACGATCAAGAAGGGGCATTTGTTAATTATCCTACCATGTCCTATCACGTACGGCCTCTTGGAGTCAAGGAAGGTCAAGGTGTCTTTGCTCAACAAACATTAGCTGGGATTCTTCTTTCATGCAAACACATTCGACCAACACCAGCCGCTCAACAGACAGAACGACAGGTGAATCCTCTAAGGGAAAGACACTTGTTTCTATCGTGAAACATACGGATTTTCCCTTCTCGTTTATGGTCTTTGGCGTAATGAGCGATGCAGATGTCATTCATAAGTATTATATTCTTTTGAAGATAATACTTGCAGAGGCATTGCAGAAACCTTCTCGAGTAATCGAGGGAGTAAGCCAGAAGCTTGCCCACTACACAGTTCACTTTGATGGCTGGCATTGTGAAATTTTAGCCGTAGTGGGACAAGGATATGGTAGCCAAAGCGTGTGGCGTATATTGCCAAATAAACTCTTGAATCTTGGCATATATAACTTTTATTTTTATTGCATCTTTTGTTTTTTTTTTTCTAATTGTTGTTGCTGCATAACAACGCATATATGTGTGTGTCGGTGTTAAACACTTGTCTAATATGAGAAAGAAACTGATTTTTACTGAGCTTATTAGAGTCGAGTAAATATTGATATGATTAGTGTGTCCTAATAATAAAAACAAAGGAAAACAAAAACTCTATCTATTTAACCCAAAATCAGAAACTTGAGCTGTACTATTACTAAGATACAAACAGTACGGGGTGCGTTCGATAAGTACCCAGACATTTTTCGTATACGCATGAAAATTTGATATTTTTCGAAGTAATCTCCTCTGGCTTTAATACACTTGTTACATTCCAACAACTTGAAAATGATCGTGTGTAAGCGTGTCAATGGCCCTTATCATAAGCTCTTTCATTTCCTCAGTTGTCTTAAAACGAAAGCCTGCAAGGTCTTTCCTGAGCATAGGGAATAACCGAAACTCACAGTGAGCAAGGTCTGGCCTATACGAAAGGTGAGGAAGTGTCTTGATGCTCATCTTAGTCTGACAAGCATATAGCAAGGATCGAGTTGTGTACTGGTTAATTATCCTGGTGTACATACCACTGATCCGATTTGAAGCATGCTGGACTCTCTTCCTGAACGTCCTTCAAACTTTAACATAGTATTCATTATTGACTGTCAGTTCAGTGGAAACTCAGTGCTTGTAGAACATGCTTATGCTGTTCAAAAAGGATCATCATAAGTTTCTGGGTTAATTTACTCTGTTTGGCTATGTCAAGTTTGGGAGAGCCAGCATGCATTCACTAGGACATGTCTTTATTGTTCATAGCAGTATACCCGTCTTTTACGGCAGGTCAGCAGAGCATCAAGAACTGCGGGATATGCATTGATCAGTTCGACCAGCCTCATACTCAACATCATTCTTCTGATTATATCTGAGCATCGTTGGAACAAAATTCGTGCAAATCTTTCGCATCTTAAGTTCGTCGCGAATAATTGTGTGTACAGTTCTTACACTGATATCTAACTGTGCACTTTTGTTTCTATAGAACACTTATCCATAAAATAATTTATTTGACCAATCACCGTTGGAGTTCTTTCTTAGTCCTCTCACACCTCTCATCACCCCTCACATACTTTCTGCCTCCTTGAATCTCTTACGCCACTAGACGTCTGATGTTCTATTCATGCGAAATAGCCTAAAAACATTCTGATGCATTCCGTACGTTTCTGTGTCATTTTTTCTACGTTTAACACATAATTTTATCGCATATCTTTCAAGCGTTCAAATGACAATTTTTGACATTTACCAGCTGTTAACATGAGGCTTTAGAACGGTGTATTTTAATTTATGTTGTAGCGGTTTAATTAAACCTTAAATCATTAAAAAAATTGGTGACGGGTCTCATAAGATGTGTGGCGATAGAGTCTACAAAATGCCTTTACACAAGAAGTCTGTAAACTTAAGGGCACCTCGCACATATGAATAATGTAAACTAATTCACCAAAGTTCCATTATAGAAGCATATCTATTGGATGTTGATTAAGGACATTAACAGACCGGATGCTGGTGAAGAAAAGTTCAGTATTTTATTTAATTTTGTACTAGAGAAACCTTAAATTCAATAGTGGTAGACATTTCTGGAATATATATTTTTGGATGTAAGTAGTTGTGAAACGAACGCTTTTTTCAAGTCGTCATAATGCGGCGCTACTCGGTGACATAACAGATTGAAATAAAACACATTCTTTAATTAACTGCATACGTATTGCTCACTGTTTGCATATTTATAGTCAACAGCATCTCATTACTACATGACGAAGATCTGTTTAGGAGAATCAAATCCACTACGAACTAGAACGACATTATTGACGTAGAACCTACCTTATCGCTTTCTTCTCACATCCCCACCCCCAAAAAAGAATAACATCAGAAATCAATTATCAACTGACGAAAAAAAAACGAAAATCTTATCACATCGTTGGCATGCATTACAGATGAATATTTTTTATTGCCAACAAATTACATCATTTGATCGATTAATTTTCTTCTCTTAGATAATCTCCTAGTGAACCAAACACGTCTGTTAATTTCACCATACATAAAAGTAAAATGCACGTGGAAAATTTCTTATCTATTTCATAAGCAGATTTTTAAGTATAGGTTTTAAACTTTTCCGACTTAAGATTACTAATACTATAATTTAAAAGATTATGATAACAAAACGCTACATTCCAAAAGTTTATTTTAAAATATACATTTTTATTAAATTTTTTTACACATGATCAAAATTATATGACCAGAGATAAACATTATATTTAATTGTACAAAAAGTGTATGAAAACATTAAACAATCAAACTTAATAATGAGTTCTACCTGCTCTGCTTTTGATGACTTCAAAAATTATTTGGGTCATGCTAGAAATAAGGGTTTCTATTAAGAGGCGCGAGGTCCTGAGCAATTCTCTGAAGATGGCTGCGCGAAGTTCATTTCCTGTTGAATATTGTTTGCCATTTCGATAAACCTCTCCTGTCATCCATTCCAAAACATTTTCAATTGGGTTCAAGTCTGGTGAGCATACATAATGTCCCAAGATGGACTCCATTTACTTATAGAAAGCTGAAGGTCCGTCTTGCAGCATGGATTGCAACATTATCCTGTTAGAATATCCACCCATCCCCACACAAACGATGACTCTCCATCATCAAAGATGCCTTTTGTAGCATGCTAACACAACCAGCCGTTGTTTGACGACCCTTCACCCCCTGGAGCTGCATCGTTCCTCTGTAAGAAAAGGCACCCCATACAATTACAAGCCCTTCACCACTATGAAGTGTGGAAAAAAATGTAAGGGACATGTTTTTGTCATACCAATATCGCTGGAAGCCACCAGGACCATCTAAATTGAATTTTTTCTCATCAGAAAACACGACCTTCTCAAGTTTGATATTCACGACCAAATTTTAAGTCTTCCACTTTGTGATGTTGACACAATCGAGGAAATTGTTTACGCTTTTTATTTACCATACCTTTTTGTTGTAAGTGTAGTCTGATGGTTACTGGACTGCAATCAGCATCTGCGACTGCCTTAATTTGACTAGAAGAAAGTCCTCTGTCATCCATAACAACCCGTCTGATTCTCCTACACAATGCAGGAGAAATTTGGAGGACCTACCAAAGGTTTGGGCTTTTCCATAATTCACAGTGTTCTTTAGAAAGTTGCAAATAACAGTTTTACTGCGATTTAGCTTAGCTGTTATTGCTCGCTGTGACAAACCTTGCTTATGGAATCCTAGAATTCGAGAACGCTCAACTTCGGTTAGTTTTCTTGCTGTAGGTATGGCAACGCCTTTACACAGTGATTGCTAATCTCTAACTGAACTAAAACATTAGAATTACCATAAATCTAACATATTATACCCTTGGTCTTATAATTTTGATCATGATTTAATAACAATGCAAATTTTTAGATAAAATATTTGCAATGTACCTTTTTGTTTCCATAATCTTTTAGATTGTAGTATTAGTAAGCTTAAGTTGGAAGAGTTTAAAATCTATCTTTAAAAAAAGGTTTCTTTTAAAGATTTTTAAGATGTCTTAAATTTTTGATCAGCAGTGTATCATGAGTGAATGGGATTGAACAAAATGTGTGTTTCAAAACTAGAAAAAACATGGACTAAATATGTACACTTAAGAGAATAAAATATTTACATGAATAATATTAGATAAATAAAGAACAATTCATATAATCATCCTTAACACAACATATACTATTAAACTAGTTTATAGCCGCTCATTTATGTGCTCTTGGTATTATACATCTAGGTTAAGTATCATATTTACCTGATTCCGACCGCTTTATAGCTAGTAGAAAGAAATTATTTGTGAAATGTTAATGTAAAAATAATCGTAACGGTATTTGCATGATTAAGTAGTTACAATGCATTCATTTACGCATTGTTTTTTTTTATTGAAAACCAAAAGAAAATATTATGTTCGCAATAAAAAATAATTCATTTTCAAATAATATAGTATATATCTTTTATGCTTACTTTATGTAGGTTATCAAAAAGGACATGTTTTAAAAAGTATATATGTAAGGGTTATTATTATTATTATTATTATTATTATTATTATTATTATTATTATTATTATTATTATTATTATTGGCCCACGTGGAGCTTTCACACAAGTCAACAAACGGTCTTATTGGAAACCTGTGGTGTTCTCTGGAAGCTGAGTAACAACAAGTCTCCCCAGACATTCATCTCTCCACCTTCTTCGATAACATCTGCAAATAAAATTGCGTAAGCGCAACGGCCTCTTTCCATTGATTTTTCGCTGGCAATGGTCATTGGTTTATACTGGAATTTGAGTGCACTAAGCCTCCCCAAGGTCCCAGTTCTCTTCGCGCTTGTCTAGCGGAGGTCTGGCCAGCGCTCTCTCCTCGGTGTTTCCATCCTCCTTGACCCTTCTCGGCTCTTTGGTATCACTTTTCTATTGGAGGAACAATGGGAGGGGGTGCATGATGGAGTGTAGAACTTGTACATATGCATCTTCGGTGTTCTTCATTCCCTGTAACGCTTCTTCGTTATATTGTATTATTATTATTATTATTATTATTATTATTATTATTATTATTATTATTATTATTATTATTATTACTACTATCATGTTATGGTAATTTCTATGGATTAAAAAGAACATGTATCCAATAAAATACTTTTTCGACTTATCTAAGATATCAACTTAGATATCGACCTCATGAAAAATATGTCTAATCAATATGTACTTTGCCAATTTGTTTTTATTAACATGTTATATGTTTCTGTTAATGTAACTGAAATAAAACTTCCATAATGCAGTAACTTTTTAACAGTACGAATATTATAGTAGGGCAGAATGTTGTAATTATAGTTTCTTATTAATATTGTTACATAAAGAAAAGCGGAAAGCTGATAAAATATTAAGATTTTAAGGTTTTGCCTCATGGCTATTCTAAAATTAATAAGGTCAACTAGGTTTTTTAAAAGAAAAATATACTCCTATATAAATATATAAGAAACTACTGATATTGATTCAGCGTTGCCTGTGTTTAAAACTTTCAATTATGTCTCACTGAATGTTCGTTAAATTTTAGTTTTCTTATACACACAAATGGTGGCAGCAACTCGTTCTCACGTATTGCCATTACTTAATATATCTCTGGCTCAAATGACGCAAACATGAGCGCAACTAGCAGCACGTGCCAGACGGTAACCTCTATGAACCCTCTATAGTCCAGCACATCCACTGATGACCGGGTTCAAGCTGTGATGCCCTGAACATCTACAGGCCAGGTCCTGGATGTTCTAGAGCCTTTATTGTCATTCACGCCCATATCTGCATCAGTCCTCATTGAATGTCTGTTTTCCGTTTAAGGCTTCAACCAGCCTTTTTGGTATCGAGATACACACTGATTGCGAAGTGTGTATTCTATTGCATTTCAAGTAATGCCTGTGCTTGAAGCTTTTTATAGTGAGGAAAGACTTTGCACTGAGACAATCCGACTTTCTAAACAACTGCCACATTGAACCAAAACAGAGCAAGTCTGCATTATTGGAAGCAGCAGTCGCCGCAGGTTTTATATCAGAGTTTTCCTTCTCCTACGGAGGTTTCCTTCACTACGGCTTACGGGAGCCCTCTTCACCCATCATGCCATTTGATCCATGACTGGAACTTAAGTTGCTGGGCACCAGAGCATACTCCACACGCCGGTTGATCCTGTATGCCTAATCTCCTCTTGAGATTTCTGTCAGGGTTACCTCACCCTTTGCTTTTGTTAAAAGAAACTTGGTCCACAAGGCAGTGGAGGTCCAGTTATACGGCATAGGAGAAGATGTGCTTTTCACTCTACTTTCACTCTAGTTATGTCTCGGAAGTAGAGTGAAACGCACATCTTATTTTTCTTTTATTAATATTATTTTTTTCTTGTACACACTTTTTTGTGAATTATTCCATGGATTTCTGCGTTTGGATTATTATGGACCATCTTCTTCCAATTACGGGATTTCTTTGGATTTTACTTGTACAAATTGAAATTCTTTTAACTTTCTTGAAGTTTTACATTTGGATTTTACCGTCACTGGATTTTTTATATTCCACCAGACTATCCATTAATGTGTAATCACCTTTTTCTTTACCACATTCTCTCTGCTTAACTTATTTTGTTTTCAAGTAAGATCTTTGACTTATTTGTTGTTTCATCAAATACTTCTGCATGCAAAATCCGATCCTGCATTTTGCTAATTCCTACCCTCTGATGAGAAGGAGAGTATTCCTTCGAAACTCCGCGGATTAAGGACTATCCATTTATCTAGTGTTTCCTTTTCAGATTAAATATGTTTTAAACTTATTTCAAAGTGTTTTTAACATATTTCATTAACTGTTTGCTCACACACACACACACACACACATATATATATATATATATATATGTATCAGTATGAAACCAGGGAATACTAAACTTATTTATCAATGAGAGAATATCGATACTGAAAGTAGAGTGTAGGTAATAACAATGATAATGATAATAATAACGCCAATATGTTTGCTATTTGTATTACGACCTTATATCAACATATAACTCAGATGCCTATATAAATATCTGTTTCTTTATTCCTTTGTATCTTGAACCTTATATATGATTTAAAAGAAATAGTCTACCTTTACAATCATTAGAAATTTGGCCATATTATCTTAAACTTTATAAATCGGTTCTCATGGAAGGGGATACATGGAAACTTCATTAATTTTTTATGAGTAGTTTTAAGGAAAATTAAACCATAGTTACATTGCATATGCATATAATGGACTTACATTTTAAGGAAATTCTGCTTGCGTTACATCCGTCTAATGCAAGGTCAACTTAAGAATATATGCTTCTTACTAAAAGTAAAACTTCAATTCAGTATCACAGTATTTATATTCCGTTGGCGAAGATGTTGTCAAACTTCCTAATCGTATTATAATCTTGGAAGTATTTTTTCACAAAAATGGCAAAGTATTTATGGACAAGTTCAGATCGCTGTCTGTCGCCTTTAATTACCAGCAATGGCGTGTATATGTAAGATTCTCTTGTATTTCCGCCAATGTTTTCGTCCTTTGCGAGTAAAAACAGCATTTACAGAATTACGAGATTATAAGAAATAAAATTAGTTCTGCAAAACAAGAGAAACGCTTTATTTTCCTGAATGATTGAATAACATTTAATCCAAATGAAAACAGCGAGATAAGCTGCAGATAAATTGTTACATTTGCAATTACGTAGAGAGATGCACAATAGTGGTGGCAAAAATCGCAATTCTATCGAGTTTTATTATTGTTTTTTTTGTTTCCTTGATACTATATTTATTCGATAAAAATAAGTGTTTCAGACTGGATTTTTGCAGTTATAACAAACAATAAAACATATAAGAGAATTCCAGATGACAATAACGTTAAAAGAAGTTTTTAGTGAATGTTTGAAATGAAGATGATTAAATAATATTATTGGGATTCTTCTAATTACTGATATCGCCTTGATTGTTATTCTCACAACGTATCAGTCGATATACCCTCCGACCTTCTTGAAATGAGTTTTGGGAGCATCGACTTTGCACGGATTTTCGAACGCAACCATTTATTTAATTCAGAGATTAGCATAATCCTTGTCTGTCATCAATGAGTACGATAAATGTTTCGAAGGTAAATCCTCCTATGTTTTATTCCATTCGAATAAAGCAGATTACATTGTTTTTATGACTGAACGCATGTATCTATAATTTAAAAGTTTATCTTTTAATTAAAGATTCCGACGAAGAAAACAACTCTTGGCATTGACGTGTGTCAAGTAAATTTACCAAGTGTTTAAACGTTATTCTAATTCTGTAATCGGCATTAGTAATCCAACTCATGTGGTGTTCATTTGAGTCGTCTGACTTTTTACTATTCTGCTCATATTTTATTTTTTAATTAGTCCTATAGGGGAAATGTTTGCTTTTTTCAGATAAAAGTCTTAGTATTTTATAATTATGTGAATAAGTAATGTAAATTTCAATTATTTATCAGCATGTTTTATTTTATGTTAATGCTATGTGTACAATATCGGACTATTCTTTGTCAAGATATGATCGAATATGAAATATGTATATATATATATATATTATTTTTATATGTATGTATATATATATAGTGTTAGACATAAGTATTGAATCCGTGTTAGTTTCTGTCATAACTAGTTTATTTTCGTGTTCATTGTGTATGACATTTGTCAGGTAATATCTTGTAAAATGGTTTTAGCTGTATGCAAAGTAAAAAAAAAAAATTCTGATAGCTGAATCCATTTTCTGTTTTCAAAGTTCAAAATCACACTAAGCAAACTATTGGATACATTAATTTAATATTTTGTCTCGTTGTTGCTAGTTGATTTCACCTCTTCCCGTCACTTTCAATAGTTGGCCACAAGATTCTCACACTGAATTTCCTTGTACATGTCATTCTACCATGGGCAGTTTGTAATTCACCTATAGCCTTATATGAGAAACATCGCCATATATTAATAGAACCAGACTCAAACTTAACCGAGGGAATGGTATTGTTCTTGTTTAAGTGACATTTATCGCCAAACAATTGTCGATTTGTTCCGAATAGTGCAACATTCCTCTTCTTCATACATTCCTTTTCATTAGTTTTGACAAACTTCAACCAGTCTCTGACATGTTTGGTTTTCAGTAAAGGCAATTTTCTAGGTAATATTAAATAAAAGCCTGTACAATACAGACTTTTGCTAATTAAAATTTTCCATACATTAATCCCAACAATGTCAAATAAATTTTAATTTCAGAACAGGTAATCATTTTTGCACATTTCTGCTGATAGACTTTCAAGTTCTCTTGTTTTTACATTTGCTGAATCGTCGTCATACTTCATATACTTTCTCATTATATTTTCTTCTGTATTTGGAGCAAGAATTATTTCATTGCTAATTTTTCGGTAACATGGTTTTTATTTTTGTGCCATTCCCTGATTGTATTTAACATATCTTTGGGTAATTTTGTAGCCTTTTCTCCATTTTAATTCTTAAATTGCAGAATGTACAAACGATCGGGTGCTTCCTTGATTTGTTAAGCTTACCATTCAATACAATGCAAAATGTCACTATTTATAGTATTTTGAAATACAAGGTTTCGATTGGAAATTTGCCGAATGTGTAATATATTCAATACTTTTGGTATAGATGAAATTAGACCTTAAGTATTATTATCCTTTTCATAAGCAATTATCCATAGATACATGGAAACTAAAGAAATATCCAT
>NC_136492.1:48721990-48871990 GCF_053919585.1 Euprymna scolopes
ATCCCACTAAGTTAGGCTCTATGATTCTGCTAATAGTGTACATTATAAATATGCCCACTAGGTCGGCAATCTGGGCTGAGTCAAAAGCCCCCATCGGGACGTCAAACTCGTTGTTATTCGATTTGATCCATGTTTCCTGATTGTTTAAAAGGATGGATCTGCGACAAGCCATAATCAGTTTTACCTGATCATCGGATACATCCACGAAATTCCTAGCATAATTAATGCTGTTCATGAGTAATTCCTTGGAAATTGAGGGATAGAAATCCATGATATCGAATTGGATGAAACAAGCATTTCTCTTATTTTCAATCGATTTAAACCATTCGATAGTATCCGAAGAATCCTTCCACAGATTGAATTTAGTGGCCTCCAGGGTTACCTTAATAATGTTCCTGATAATCTCCCTAGATACATGACCGAGTTCCGATTTAGTGGAGTTGATCAGTCTAGACTGCTTCTTGATGTGGAAATTTTTCTTGTGGTCCTTGATGAGTATGTATGCGTTTCTCTTATCTATTTTTCCCACTCTATCTTCTATACCCAGTTTGGATGCAAATATTTTGGTTTCTTCATTGATTGTATTTTCAGTGTCGAGGGTATCCTTTTTATAACTATTACAGATGTTCTCCTGAATAGTTTTCTTGTATTCAGATGGGCACATCTTGTAAATATTCGTTGATTTATCAGCCTTCACCCACACTTTGTTAGACTTTTTAATCTCTGCGATGTCATTTTTCAGGATTGACTGGAATTTGTTTGAATGCCTCCGGAACTTAATTCTTTTAACTAAGTCAAATAGATCAGTCTCGAATGGCTTTAAAGCCTCGATGGGTTTACATGTATTCTGAGATCTGAAATTATAGGTTTCCTTGGAGTTGTAATCCTCATTTCTTATATATATATATATATATATATATATATATATATATATATATATATATATATATTTTCCCCGAAGTACCTGGCTTGTCCAAATTACTTATAAATAAATGAGATAGCCTTAAGATAATAATTTTTCTCTGCAGATAATACATTAGTTATTAAACTGAGTTAAGTCAAAAAGACCAAATACTAAAACTAGATATTATTAGATTTGATACAAATCAACACAAAAATTTAATTATTTTACTTATTTCTTTATGCGTGCATGAGAATAATTTTGTTGTACGGAGGGAATAAAAGTATATATTAACCGAAACTAGATACGTCCTATCGAATTGGGGGCGATCAATATTACATTTTCCCACTTCTTAATCAATTAAGAATTGAAATATTAATTACAACGACCGCTATAATCACCAATAAAATTATTTACATGAAAATATATAAAATATTAAATATATAGACTCAATGTTTAAATTCATAGTATTATATTACATAAAATATTTAAATGAATTATAAGATAATATTAATTTTTACATAATAACATACAGATAGTTTTAAAACTTTATATATAATATTCTTTTTATTTTTATTTTCTTATTTTTATTTATTTATTTTTTTAGTTATATTTTTTATTAATTTATTTATCTTTTAATAGACCTACTTTCCATGACTCAATCACTGTATCCTCTTCTTTTCTTCCTCTTTTTTTCTTCTTTTTTCCATTACGCGCTGTTCTATTTCTTTCACTATATATCCGTATACTTTCGCCCCCCCCTTCCTAGGTTAGTAAACGCGTGTCAAGGCATTTACATGTCAGAACGTACATCTTAGAGGCGTGTGTGTGTGTATGTGTATGTGTTGCGTGTGTGTGTGTGTGAGTGTGTGTGTGTGTGTGTGTGTATCTATGGTTACATCGAGCTGCCGCTTATAAGTGTCTAATCTAATTTTTTTATTTGTTATTTTTAATTTTTAATTTTTATTTTTTTAAATCCCTACCACCCTCTCTATAAATGTATTAAGTGGATTGCTACTACCACCACCTTTGGTTTTTTGAGGGTCGAAGCACGATTTTTCTTTTCTTTTTCAGTATCAAAAATGTAATTGTCTGATTTAGATGCTTGAAAATACCATAAGGTTGAAATAAATTATTGCATCGACAATTATGTAATTTCCGTGTTATAATTTTTATTTTTATCTTATTGCTCTGTTTACCACATTGAGCTCTCATACCCGGATTTCCTCTGGATTTATTCCATTATAACACTATATATATATATATATATATATATATATACAGGACGGAAATACCAATACAGATGTCTCCTGAACACGCATAAAAATAATCCCATAAAACTTATCTTTCAAGATATTTAATAGTTGATGCCTTACAGTTATCGTTACGTATCAGAAAGATTAGACTGTTTCCAAATTTTTTAGTAAGAGTTTATTATCGCAAGAGTTTATTCTGTATATATAAATATATATACATATGCGAATATATTAAGAAAACAAGCTGCTAGTTTTTTTACACACACGGACGTACACACACACACTGAGATAGATAGATAGATAGATAGATAGATAGATTAGGAATATTTATGTTCCAGGACTGGTATTATCAATAACCATATTACGCGTTCAAAATCTTAATGTGTTCTTCTTTTGCAGCATATGGGACGGTTACTGTGGCACCTTTAAATTATAATGTTTTTAACATTTTTTCCAACCAGATATTTTATAACTTATGATAAATGAGAATGCGATAAAAAGGCAGTTGCATACCATCTTATATTGATTAAAAACCTTAACTTGTAAAATAAATTTGAAATAAAATTAGAAATAAATCCTTATACATGATCAAATACAGTGCTATTAGGAAATGTATTGGGCCGTAGTTTAGCTACATTGGTGTCAATTGTAGTTGAGTTTGCCGTACTAGAAACTAAATTACTAGATATGGATAATAGGATTTGTTTTGTTTTTGTATTGGGAAAATAAGATACGGTGTGATTTTAGTCTGCTTTTTATATTCATAAAAATAATATAAATTTTACTTTATTCTATGTAATAATTGCTGCAATTTAAAACATAAAACAGACATTTTTATAAACAGTTTGAAGTAAAGAGGACATAGATGGGTACAGAAGCTATTTCATAAGTCTCTGGAAAAAATCCATATATTTCCAAAGGAGATAAAGCTTGGTAGATTTACTGACATTTATTTGAAATAATTTTCTCCGGAGCTGCATCTTTTGTGAAGCTGATAAAAACCCTGAATAGCTAAGTAATTTTTTTAAATACCAGTAGATGTATAGATGTGAAACAGATACTATTCGTCGACCTTTTAAATATATGGTATGTAAATATAAACGAGCACCTCACTCCTTTACTTTCCCCCCTCTCTCCCTCTATCTCTCTATCTGTCTGCCCATGTGCGTGTGCGTATGTCACTTTAAGTCCTGTCAAAATCATTGCATTTCACGTAGCAACATGGATATCATTGTCACGTTGCTCTATTGTAGTCACCAAATTCTCTGCTTGAGAGGAATCCTGGTGAGCGCTAAAACCTGTCGAAATGTCACACCTCGTGTGTTTCACAGTGTCATGTGAGTTACTGGTCGGTACCAGGAAAGAGGTGACAAGGGGGGCAATCTAACATCAATAGGCGGCAGTAAAAGGAAATACCGCAACTGATGGTACAGATTCTGCGAGTTGAAGCGAATCGGAGATGAGATCTAGTGAAATTTCGCTTGATTAATCTCGTGCAAAATCATTGCCAGGCACTTAGGCTAAAAAGGTGTACTCTGATGTAGACGTCAATGGTATTCTGATATCAAAATATGAATAATTGCACGGTTGTATGCATAAGGGACAGCAAGTAAAAAAAACGTGTCCCAGCGAGAAACATAGAAAGAGAAACGCATTTAAATATAGTAACTTAACAGATAGAATAATTAAGGGTGATAGGGATAAGAAAGTGAGAAAGTGAAAAGTATACTGTGTAACTCCGAACCACCCACACATAAAAGTAAATCATGTAAAAAAAAAATGATGCATAAGATCAATACAATCTGACAGCTAAAAGGAAAAAGCACAACAGAAATGAAAACGAGAAGGAAATTAAAAGAATAAGATAAAATTAAAGAGAGCGTGAGAGATAGAGTAAGTATCTTCGATGGCGTTTCACAATCGCACAACCATCATAAGGCTATTTCATGTAAAATAATTGTTTATTTATAAAGATTTTACGAGGTGACTTTTTGCTTAAGTTGTTATTAAGGTTTGCTTTTTGACAAGATAATAAGCTTTCTATGGAAATTACTTGTATTTCATTTTTTGTCCAATGTTTTTGTTAATATTGGATATTTTAAAATATGTACAAATTGATATGTACAAATTAAAGAACCGTTGTCATTTCAGAAAAAGCTATATTTTCAAATAATTATTTATTTAGATTTGTTACTTTGTAATACTTGCTTCATATACATGCCTCCATTAAGCGTTTGCTTAATACATATTTGATTAGTAGTCTTTCAATGCAATCGTTGCAAAAACGCGCGGCCTCTCCCCTAAACAGAAGTAAGTTGGACGATACGGATTGGGTGATTTTTATACGTGTTAATGCGATGTCTTCGCTTCGACAAGTTAGTATGTTTTTGTGTTTTGTTCCGAATATGTGTTGACATATAAACAATTTACTTTGAGGAAAGCAGTTATTTGTCACTTGAATCTCATATTCTGTGACTTTTCTTTATAATCTGTTTTTGGTACTTAAACAATTATTGTATGTTAATCTAATGGAATCTGATAATGAAGCTACATCCTACGGAGATCACTTGCATATTATAACATAGATACAGCGCAAGCAATTTCTAATTTTTTCAAATCGGACATATACTGCACAAGCACCTTCAAAATTGTCAAATCGGACCTATAATGCACAACCACTTTAAAAATTTTCCCATCGGACCTATACTGCACAAGCACCGCCCAAATTCTCAAATGGGACCCATAATGTACAAGCACCTCCAAAATTGTCAAATCGGCCTATAATGCACAAGCGCCTTTAAAATTGTCAAACCGGGCATCTAATGCACAAGCACCATAAAAAATTTTCAAATCGGACCTATACTATGCCATACAATCCCAGGCGACGCTTGGTATTCTACTAGTACACATCCACTGGCTGTCCTGCTAGTGCATATACACCTACTTTATCCAATCCTGGGCTATGCCGGGTATTTTGCTAGTACAAATATCCACCTATGTAATCGATCCCTGGTGACGCTGGGCATTTGGCTACTACATATATCAACCAATTTTTTCCAATCCCAGGCGTCGCCGAGTGTTCTGCTAGGAAAAATTCCGGGCATTTTATCCAATCCCAGGCCATGCCGGGTAATGAGCTAGTATATATGTCGTGCAGGAGCTATGTCATACAATTCCGGGCGACGCTGGATATTTTGCTAGTACATATACACCAAGTTTATCCAATACGCATCTTTTTTTTACTTGGTCTTTTAGCTAAGATCAAAGTATAGTATCTGTTCTTAGAAATAAAGCGGTTTCATCTTTCACCCCCCTCCCACTAACTAATATTATTCCTCCCACCTTCCTCCCTCTAAATAGAATTAGTTAATATACGAAAAATATATAATACGCATCTTTTTTTTACTTGGTCTTTTGGCTAAGATCAAAGTGTAGTGCTGTTCTTAGAAATAAAGCGGTTTCATCTTTCGCCTCCCCTCCCACTAACTCATATTTTGTCTTGCACCTTCCTCCCTATTAATATAATTTGTTAATATTCGAAAAATATATAATACGTATCCTTTTTTTACTTGGTGTTTTGGCTAAGATCAAAGTGTAGTCTCTGTTCTAAGAATTAAAGGGATTTTATCTTAGGAAACATTCAATGTATTTCCACCTACATCGGCTAATTATATCAACCAATTTTTTCCAATCCCAGGCGACGCCGAGTGTTCTGCTAGGAAAAATTCTATGAATTTTATCTAATCCCAGGCTGTGATGTTTGGAATATGACATGTTGTCTTAATTTAATATATGAAAAATATATAATAAGCATCTTTTTTTTTACTTGATCTTTTGGCTAAGATCAAAGTGTTAACGCTGGGGATTTACTATTTAGATTAGGACCCATAAAGTAAATGAGGTATTGTTGTAAACGTTGCCAGTCAAGACTCCAAAGTCTTTATTACTTAAATTTCTTACTTTAGTCACAAAGACCCTGTACCCTTCCCCTCCCCAATTTCTTATAGGGCCTTGTATCTAATTTTTTTGTAGGTGATTTTGTTATTTGTTCATTTTTTTAATTAAATTGTTATTTTTCCCCGCAATAAAAAATATAAATAAGATCAAAGTGTAGTATCTGTTCTTAGAATTAAAGCAGTTTCATATTAGGACACATTCAATGTATTTCCACCTACATCGGCTAATTATTTCAACTAATTTTTTTTCCAATCCCAGGCGACGCCGAGTGTTCTGCTAGGAAAAATTCCATGAATTTTATCTAATCCCAGGCTGTGATGTTTGGAATATCACATCTATATATAATACGCATCTTTTTTTTTACTTGGTCTTTTGGTCGGAAAGTCTTAAAACATAGTAAAACGATTCTCATTTTCTTTCTACACCTCTCTCTCTCTTTTCCCCCCTCTTTCTGTCTTCCCCCCTCTCTCTCTCTCTCTTTCTCGATTTCTCATAAACAAAGATGGAAAGGAAATGGCCGTATGAAAAAAAAACAAAAAAAAACAAATAATCTATGCTAATGTATTATCTCAAACATACTTATTTAATAAGCGTATTTTTTTTGTTCTGGAATGTTTTGCTCGTAATGCTTAGTTTAATTATCGTATCTAACTATTTGTAACCTGCTAATAACTTTGGTAAAGTTGTCATAACGTCTAAATTCATATTTTTATTTGTATGGTACTTCGCATTTTTTGCCGATAAGAATTTGTTAATAAAAACATTGAATTCAGACATCGCCATTACTGAGTGGTGACGTCACGTCACGTGACATGACTAAGCGTTTTTTTTTTAAATTTCGTATAAATATCATTAGATCATCACATTATTACTACTTAAATACATAGGAAAAACGCAAAAATGTCACTTTAGGGGGGCTGTAGAAAAACACCCAGGTACCACCCTTAGACTGGCTCTAATGAGCCTCAAATTCGATATTTGTCGTCCGGAGGGTGGGGCTTTAATATGATACCAAGTTTGTTAATTTTTGTTCAGTCTGTCGAAAGTTTTTTCAGCGACACACAAACACACATACATACATACACACATTTTCGCTTTCATATATATAGTTTGTATATTGTTATCAATTTTTATGGTTCCTGTGTTAAATCTACAGTATCTTTGGAATATATTAAACATTTCTGTGTTTATCAGTTTACGAGTAAACGATCCGCTTATTCTTATAAAGTTTACTTTATATACGTTTTTATGGGAGACGACTCCAATTTACTTTTCAGAATATATTTTGACTGAATTATTTCCCTTTATTCTTTTCTCATATATTAACATATGCTGGCTAATTATGAAATGTTTTTTTTAGGTATTTATGTATTTTTTACGATTAGATGTCTATAGTATCTTGCTAAAGTTTCCTTTCTTTATATAATTTATATTTGTTATCTATCCTACTTTTTAGTTTTCTAATGGTCATATTTATGTTGTGTTTCTAAGTTATATAGATTAAAGAAATCTATTGTTATCAGTGTTTTGCTGTTTCTATTGATGTGTTTACCGTCACCCACTTAACAATTACTAATATATTTGGTACGTCTTCTTATTGGCTTCTGTTTTAGTCTATTTATATTTCAGGAGTAGGTTTCCCATAATTTATATTTGATTTACATTTGCTAGGTCATGCTCCAATCTCCTTTTATATCCCACTACCTTTATGCATATTTATTTACTTTTTTTTATTCTATTTTTGTTATTCTATTTTATTTAGTCTTATCTTAGACTTAAATAGACTAAATAGTATGGTCTTAGACCAGACCAGACTAAAATAAAATGTGAGATAATAGGAATTTATTCCTATGCAAGACTTCTGCACCACATCCTGGCGATTATTTAATAAAGTTTCCTATATAGTAATATGTAATATGATTCAAGGATACAAATGTTACATGTTTTATGTTTATTTGGTTTATACTTACAAGCTCTCCATTCTATAAACCATTTTAATTTCTATTCAGTTTTATTAAGGTAAAGTTCCCTAATCCATTCGTGAAATGCTGTGTTGTTTATATTGTTTCTTTTCTGCGTACATTATCCATCCGTTATTACTACTATTATCGTTATTATTGTCATTTTTATTGTTATTAGTGTTTGTCTCATTACCTACTTTTACCTTGAAGGATGTTAGATTTTTACGGAATCTATCGTTGAATTGCCAATCTGTATATCACAAGTAACTTTACTACTGCTTTCAGCCAATATCTGAGGGTAGACTTGAAGTTGATATTCATTTGGGTTTCTACAATTGCAGCTATTTTCATTATATTGTTCCTGGGTTTCCCTATCCCGATCTTCCAAGATTTTATTTTCAATTTTTCGACGTTGAAACTTTTAGCTTTGGTTAAGTAAAATAAAGTAAAGTAGGGAAATTTACGTGTATTTTTATTATTTATTTTGCTTCTATTGAGTTTGATCGCTCTCTTTCATTATTACTTTGTGTATTTTTTTTACATTTTTATTTTACTTTTTACTTTACTAGTTCTATTCATAGCCATATAATATCATATTACTAAGGTTATGACAACGGCATATTCTTTTCATTGTTTTGACTCTCGAGTGTGTGTGCGTTAATAACTTATGCTTTATATAGAGTGATGTTATTCTCGGTTGATTTACTGTGTCTGTGTCGTATATATACTCGAGAGTTAAAACAATGATAAGAATATATTGTTGTCATAGCCCTAGATATTCATCCAATGGTCTATTAATTGTTACTTATTTTCATTTCTTTTTTGAGCGTTTCTTAAATAACTAATTTGTTCGGTGTATCCGAAATTTTGAAATACGTGGAATGAGGCTTTTTTATCGTGACTTTTGAATCATTTGATTTCTAGTCTACATATTATAGAGTTTGATTTAATTCATGGTAATAATTGACAAAGTTTAGTATAACATTTAGAAATTTTAATATTTTTTATTAATATCTATTGTTATTTTAAGGTTTAATTCACTAAGGAATTACTTAATTTTTACTGTTAGTTATCTCTAATGTTCTTTTACTGGAATTCAAGAAAAATAGTCCATCATCCTTAGATATCATTGATCATCAGACAAATTTATATTTAGTATAGTACTATTTGTATTATATTATTGTCTATAACCGGAAAAAATTACTCTTGAAATATTTACAAGAAACCCATAAAATTATATACACACACATACACACGCATATATACGCGTGTATATGTGCATTAATGTAAAGAAAAAGAAAGGTAACCCGTACACAAAAACTTAATCAAAAAACAAAACGTGAATCATTATTTCTATCGTTCTATGATCACACACATCGCTCAAGCAAGTAAAGAGACAAAAAAGAATCAGACGATGTATAGAAAGAGAATACGTTTTAGTCTGCTTGTAATGATCTACGCCGTTCAGATAAAGGTCGGCAACAATAAACCAAGTAAAAATTTCATATGTAAATCAGGGTAGAAAATAAAGATAGTAACCCAATAGAACACAAGATTTTAATTGATTGGTGCGACAGGTAAAAAGAAGCTCATACACTTTGAGTTAGAGGCAAATCAATATATGAAAAGATAACGAGATGAGTAATTAATATGGAAGAAAACATTACAGTAATATACGAAAATAAGATTAATAATTTCATCGAGATTTATCTATATAAATAAAAATGGAAATGTGTGTTTGTTACTTACCTATAATCTTAAGAACTACTGAACCAATTACCTCAGCATTTTGCGATAGTGTTTTTATTTAATCCAAGCGCCTTTTTATATATTTATAATGCAAAAATATTGCAATAAAAAGTTTTTTGTTTTAAATCGTTTCGTCTTGGCAGAAGTCGATCATTTAGAACGTGACAAAAATTCTTTTTTTTTCGTTAACTCTTACTTGGCGATTGTTTTGCTATTTTGCTGATATTTTAATACGGTTTATTTTCATATATTTACTATCAAATATTAATAAGAAAACAATTCCCATGTTCTTACAAATGCTGAAAAATATCGATTGTGACTTTACTGTAAGAATTAGTCACATGCGTAAAAAACATTTTTACTAATAGAGTATTCGGTGGCTTAGTGACCTGTATGTTTTAAAACTTCCTGGGAAATGCCAAAAAATATCGACTGTGACTGCACTGTTAGATGTAGTTATATATGTAAAAAGAAAAAAAACATTTTTACTAATTGCGTATTTGTTGGCTTAGTGGGCTGTATATATTATTTTTAAACGTTCCCGACAAATACCGAACAATATTGATTGTACTTTACTGTTAGAATTAGCTACATGCAAAAAACATTTCTACTAAGTGCGTATTTGTTGGCTTGGTGGTCAGTATATATTATTAAAAACACGTTCAAGTAACAAATATACTCGGTCCTTCTTCTCATACAATTATATGGCAACGTAAAAAATAAATTATTCTTTAAAACTTTATTTTTAATGTTGCAATATAATTGTGTAAGTAATATAAACGAATTGCGGTTATTGAAAAAATGAACATGTCGGTGTATTGTTTAGTTGCAAGTTTACTCTCTCACACGCTCTGTTCCTATTTACTTTCATTCCCACGAAGGCAGAGTAAGGCACAAGGGCGGTTTTTCATGTGGGGAAAATCCAGCTTCGCAACAGCTTCTGGATAGGAACAAAAATAAAAATTGGCTCAGCCTAGAAGAAATTCTTCTCCACTGATTGAGGACAAAAACGGTGATGTAGTTCAACCACTGTTTCTCTGCCTCTGTTTCTCTTCCTCTCTCTTCATAGATCCCCCTCCCCTTCTCACCCTATCTCTCCCTCTATCAACCCTCTATCTCTTTTCCATTCCCCTGTCTCCCTATCCCGCTCTCTCTCTCTCTCCTTATCTTTCTGTACCTCTTCCTGTATATCTTAGTCTTCTTTTATCTCTATTTGTCTCCCTCTCCATATCTATCTTTATCTCTCTTTTTAGTCTTCTCTTGTGCATTTTTTCTGTGTCTCTCTCCCCTCTCTCCTGCCGTCATTCTTCCTCACCCTCTCTCACTATCTTTATATCTAAATTTCACTATCTCTCTTCTTCGCCGTCTTTCTCTATTTCATTCTCTTTTTCTCTGTTTCTATCTCCTGTCTATCCATCTCTAATTAATTCCATCCTATTTTAGTCACCTAAATTACTTACGGTACATAAGGGATTTTATAAACATGAATCTATTCTATTTTAATCACCTAAATTACAGTGATTCAAGCATAGCCAAAACATAACTCCTATATCAACCATTTAAATTGCTTAGAAGAGATATACCTTATTTTAGTTATCTTAATCAGTTACTGCGATTTAGATATTATCAACCCATGGATAAATCTTAATTTAGTCACCTAAATTACTTTCAGTGAATTCATTCCATTTTAATCACTTAGATTACTTTATGTTAATAAGGTAGTAGAAACATGAATAAATCCTATTTTAGTCACCTAAATTATACATGATGAATAAGGCATTTTTAAAACATAGATTGATCTTATTTTAATCGCCTGAATAAATTACAGTTAACATGGCATCGTAAACACATGGCTAAATCCTATTTTAGTGACTTAAACAATTTCTGTTGATAAAAGACATTTAGTCACCAAAATTACAGAAAATACGGCATGCGAAAACATGAACAGATCTTATTTTATCCACCTACATGACTTACAGTGAATACGTGTATGACAAAGCGTTGAGAAATCCTGTTTTGTCACCTAAATTACTTACAGTGAATATGGCATTGTGTAAACGTGGATAAATCCTGTTATAGTTACTTAAATTATATATAGTGAATACGGCATTGTCGAAACATAGAAGAATCATATCATCTGATTAAATTACAAAGAAAAAGCCATTGTTTAAACATGGAAAATCCTATTTTAGTCACTTAAATAACATAATTTAATTAAAGCATTATCAAAATATTGATAAATTCTATTTATGTCATCTAAATAAATTAGATTGAATAAGCATTGCGAAAACATTGATGAATTCTATTTTAGTCACCTGAATTAATTATAATTAATAAGACATTGTTAAAACATAAATAAATCATATTTTATTCATCTAAATTAATTACAATGTATAAATACTATTATTGTAACTCGAAATATAGCGAATAAGGTATTGTCAAAACATTACTAAACACTATTTTAGTCACCGAAATAGCTTACTGTGAATGACGAATTTTCAAAACATTAATAAATTAGATTTTTTTCACCTTAATTGCAGTTATTAAGGCATTGTCAGAACATTGATACATCCTATTTAAGTCACCTAAATTATTTACAGTGAATAACGCTTTGCAAAAACCTGACTAAATTCTACTCTAAATTACTAACATTGAGAATAGAAATTTATTTGAAAATTACTTCTAATTTGAATAGGACCGGGGGAACTGGTAAATCCTTCCTGATTAAATTCATTTTGGCAAAAAATAAAGAAAAGTAGAATACCCTTTCCCCGGAGTATTGCTGCAGTCTAATTCAAGGAATTCCCAAAAGATCGCAAGCTGGCAAATTGCAGAAAAGCTATGCTACTAATTATTATCTAATTCATTGTGCCCCTGTTGTATTTGTGCTGCATTAATGTCCTAAATTAACATTTAAATAACAATTTTCTATTGTTTGGACTTTCTTTTTGCCTCCTCAATTTGAAGTTATTTTTTTTAAATTGATGTGAACACTATAATATTTCAATTAAAAGTCAAATATGGACAGGTAAAATTATACAAGAATAAAAGCAGAATCAAATAAGGTATATTTTATTCAAACAGTTACATTAAATTTAGCTTAAATTTGCAGTTTTTTGAAAAAATTACAAGTGCGGACTTTCTTTTTGCCGCCTCTTTCTCATATATATATATATATATATATATATATATATATATATATATTAGGTTCTGCTTAAAGTCAACTTACACAAACAAGATGTATGTATACTTTAGAGAATTGGTACGTTTTAGCACTGAGATATAAACTTTATCGTTCATTCTCGGAAATCACATATTTTTTATACACACATCCTATATGTATTTTATTGGAAAAGAGACAGGAAACAATAGCTCTTTCCATACAAAGCAAACACATTTAACTTGGCGAACAAAAATTGTTGGCAACTACAACAATCACACGTTTCCTGTAGTTGGAAAGTTATCGATCCCAGACGATGTGTTTTGACCACTTAACAGATTATCTTCAAATCCTGAACGTTTGTAGATTGTCGTTCCGCAATTCCAAGCTCTAAAGGTTTAACAAAAGATACCGACTAGACCATGCAATTATCTTAATGTATACCCTCCCGGACAACTCTATTGTTCTTTTCGCGGTATGATTTACGCGACTGAAATATTAAATCGCAACAATAGTCCAGTAAAAATAGGAAATGATACAAAAAATTCAATATGTTATTTTGTGGCGGTTTTATGTCAGTTTTGGGTCAACTATATATCATACTACAAGTTATGCGAGATTCGAGCATAGGAAAGTTGTAAATTTTGTGGTTACATATTTTCGACTTATGAGTCATTTTCCATTACGTTTTAAAGCACTAACTCCGTCAATTTTCATGATGAACCAGTAAATCTTGCATTTTACCCATGTTTTCATGGTCAATTTTCATGATGAACCAGTAAATCTTGCATTTTACCCATGTTTTCATGGTCAATTTTTCACATTACATGGTTGCCAGTTATGTTGACCCCCCTTTATACTATATATATGGTTACACCTACTCCCCCAATTCACATAAGTCAGTATTTCTTGAAAAATTTCACACTTCTTCCTCCTCATCCTCATCATCTATGACTGAAGCATTTTTCATATTGTGACAGTTGCCATCTAGGCAATGTCCGCACGCACTGGGACATTCTAGTTTATGCTTTCTGCAGGTGCACCTTAGGGCAATGCACCCTTCCAAACAATTGAATCATCTCAATCAGTTTATCTGGAGCAGCACATTTGTCTGTCATCGCAGGAACAAGTTTGTTTTCTACCTTCCATCCCCATTTCATCACTACACCCATCCACTCCATAATCTGGTAGTAGGTCCGCAGAGAATTAAATCTACAGAGGCAATTGGAGGGTGTTATTCTTGCCTGATGAAGATCTTTGCCCTTGCGACTTTTTTGCAGAGCATATTGTATCCAACCGACGCTATCCAGTCCTTCTGGTCTCCATTGAACCTTAGAACCATTGATTTTTACAGCATCCTGCGTTTCCTTTGGTTGAAAGACTGCTTTTGAATAGTCTACCATTGTTTTGTTTTTGATGATTCAGTGTAACCTAAACTTCTTTCAAATCTCGTACACCCTGGACACTGAATCACATTCTATAAAAGCATGCACAAACACTAAGTCTTTGAAAACTGCTTCACGAAGCACCTGTTTGAGTACCTTAATGTTATAGGCGACGGATACCCCTTTGTCAGAGCGGACATAGAGTGCAGTACATTTGGAATCATCTGTATGAAATAGCAAAAGAACAATAAGATATGTGTCTTCTTCAATAAGGCTTGTTTATCTGAAAACAGACATACTGATGCCCGCCTTTTCAATTTCGACCTCAGCATCTGCTTCTGCTTGAATAACATCAAATCTTTTCTGTTTCATTCGTGCCATCATCAGTTGCATAAGTGCCTGCTTGTTTGCCCGATTTGACAAGAAATCCTCAATTTTCCCAGAAAATAGTGTCATCTCGGTAATGTTCACCTTCTTTACATTCAACTTTCGACTTCGCCTCTGCTGTGCACAGTCATTTATACTTGGTCCAATATCATAGCCATCACACACCACAGTGGCTCTTCCATAGTTTTCGATAGTGAATGAGGCATAATCGTTTGAAAGGGAACTGTAAGTTCTACCCTCGTTCCATTTCAGACGATGAAGAAGAGATCGTCCGTCTAGTACGCTGTGCTCTTTGACAGGAACAGTTTGCCGCTCATCACTGTCTGATTTTGTTTTGACATAGTTTCTGATTGCTTCGGCAAGTTGCGGTTTGTCCTTCTGAAGCAAGAGGCTTTTTCCCCTCAAAGACATCGGGTATAAACACAGTTCATAAGACGTGGCCTCATCTATTTGTAGATTTCCCATTTGAGAAACTACGAGAAACCTCTGAAACAGGAGCGCTGAGTCAGTGCTACTATCTACAGACACTTTCACGTTCTTGCTGAATTCTAGAGACTTTACATTCGAACCTCGTTTGTGAGAGTAGGAAAACACCGATTGTCCATCCATTTTTTAACAATGTCTCTCTCGATTTTTAAGAGGTTATGCACATTAACGTCTTCGTTGCCATTGATCCCTGTGATGATATTTCGTAATGATTCATCAGTTGAAAACGGTGTAACATTGTTTAGTTTTTCTGCAACCTTTCTGAGATCTATCTTATCTCTTTTCAACCGAGAGGCAGACTACTCATTAGGTTTTTCATTTGTTATGTAAGTTATTGTAGTAACTTATTGCCTAGCAAGATTATAAAGAGATGACACAGTAGATGACATATCCAAAACATTTTTATGGTGCTCTGACATTCCCCTTCCTTCTGCCAACCCGCCTTGGCTTTCGAGTGAGAGCATTAATGTCTGTTCACAAGATATGAGCTAAAACCAGCCTAGTATTGACTGCTGCGTCGGATTATATGAAACTTAGATTGGAACTTCTGATGCCCTACAGGATCGTCATCTTTCAGTGCATACATCTTCTGGAGATACAAACGTGTCGACTTATGTGATGGAAAGTGCTAAGCAACAGTATCACATCTCTAATTGAACTATCAGCTGTAAAGCGTTCATGATTTCAGACGCCTTCGAAAATAGCGGTTGATCAAAATTTATGATTGTCGGCACATTTTGTTTTGAGGATAGACTGCATAGGTAATCTAGGGTGGACAGGATACATGCTTTATCTCCCTGGTTTATGTCTATCATTGGGAGAAATACCGAAGTTTTTCCTGGGTATTTGCAGTCTTTATGCAGCAAGTGCATCTGCCTTGCCAATGGACGTAATTTTTTTTGAAAGCGAAAAGACATTTCCCAAAAATGTCCACTTTACGATCACAGATATCAGCTATGTATAGGACTGACATATATTCTAAGCAACGATTTACATACTTTGAAAAGCGATAATCTTTAATATCGATCTTCGTCATTTCGAGAAGTTTCAAGTCGGACATTTTTTTGTCGTGGTATACTATGACTGACTTGCTTCCCGGGTGTAATGGCTGCTATTGTTCCCATCCTATGAAAGATACCCTTTCCATCCAATGTTATGTTGTTATGATCTACGTTGTCTACTGCAAACAACAGAGTCTGACCAAGAATGGCAACACATCTGGAGCAAGTGAACATGCCGCGTCCAATTCAAACCATTTGTACCACTTGATATGATGAAGCAAATCCCATGGTTGAAAGGCTATCAATCATGAATCATGATCTATACAAGTGGTGCAGTTGTAGAAGGGCAATAACAGCTCTTGGGCGCACTGCTTGAATAACAGCTTGCCCAACGCTAGCAACCTTTATAGATGTGTCCTTCCCAATAAACATATGTTGGGACAAGAACCTCAAACTTGCTGGGATTAAATTTAATGTAGCTGCTCGTTTTAGTTCTCTAGTAAAAAAAAAACCTGGACTGGATTTCTGGCAACATTCTCCGCTTTAACACGTTTAGTCCGGTTTTCGAGAACTCGACTCGACTCTACCGCGACCTATTCACTGCCGGCCTTATATTGTCTCATTTATGCAAATTAAGACGCTATTGAACCTACTGGCTTGTCGTTTTTCTGTGTCCCGTCGGTCGGGTTTCGAGTTCGCACATGCTACTCTTAGCAGTCCGCCTCCATGACTGCAGTCACGCATAAAATTTTCCCTACACTCCCCCTGATCTCATGATCAGAAACTGGGTAAGGAAGTAGTATCTGTCTTTGTCGCATACTCCTTAAAAAAGTGGGGCTACACGGTTAGACACAGCCAGCCCTCCATAGTCGGCTAGACACAGCCAGCCCTCCATACTCGGCTAGACACAGCCAGCCCTCCATACTCGGCTAGACACAGCCAGCCCTCAGTACTCGGCTAGACACAGTTAGCCCACGGCCAAACACTCAGAAATTAATTTTTAAATTTCTCATTTAAAAAAGACTTTGCATACAAATCGACTGAATCGCATTGGAAGTCCTCTTAACAGCTACGGATTTTTGTTCAGAAACAGAAACACAAAAATAATAGCTCGAATTGTACTCTCACCAAAATAACTCTTTCGTTCAAAAACGACACTTTTCTCCCTTGTAAGCACACCAAAATTTCATTTTAAATTCCGCATTTAAAAATAACCTTTAAATACATACAAGTCGACCGAATCACATTTTAAGTTCTTTTAACAGCGACTACTTTTTTCAAACAATAAAATCCGACGGAAATTGTACCTTCGTAAAATAATTTTCGTTTAAAAACGACACCTTTTCTTTTCAACACAACAGGATTTCATTTTAAATTCCTCAGTGAAAAACGAATTAAATGCACACAAGTCGTCCAAATCGAATTTTAATGCTGTTAACAGCGACGACTTTTTTTCGTAAACAAAATAAAATCTGAATCCAATGGTACTTTCATAAAATAACGTTTTTGTTTGAAAACAGATTTTCCTTAGAGCACAGCAGGATTTAAGTTTAAATTCCGCATTGAGAAATTACTTTTAAATACATACAAGTCGTCCGAATCATATTTTAAGTTCTTTTAACAGCGACCAGTTTTTTTCTTTCAAACAATAAAATCCGACTCGAATTGTACTTTTATAAAATAATTTTCGTTTAAAAACGTCAAGCTTTTTTTCTTTTAAACACAGCAGGATTTCATTTTAAATTCCTCGTTTAAAAACGACGACTTTAATGCACACAAGTGGTTCGAATCGAATTTTTAGATCTTTTCACAGCGACGGCTTCTTCCTCAAAAACAAATCGGACTCAAATTGTACTTTTATTAAAATTAATCTATCGTTTAAAAACGACACCCTTTTTCCTTGTTAGTACAACATAATTTTATTTTAAATTCCGCATTGAAATACGAGTTTTATACATACAAGACGTCCGAGTCGCATTTTAAGTTCTTTTAACAGCGATGACTTTTTTAAACAATAAAATCCGACTCGAATTGCACTCTCATAAAATAATTTTCGATAAAAAGCAATACCTTTTTTTCTTTTCAACACAGCAGGATTTCCCTCTACATTCCTCGTTGAAAAACAACGACTGTAATACACACAAGTGGTCTAAATCGAATATTTAAGTTCTGTTAACAGCGACGACTTTTTTTCAATGAATATAAGCGAATTTCATTCCAAATGTCACGTTTACAAACGACGACTTTTAATACATACAAACAGCCCGAACTGCATTCCAACACGTTCATTTGACGATGATAGTTTAAGAAATCCAACGAATCCCACTGGGATTAACAAACAAAAAGACAAAAAGTCAGACTCACTTGTTATCTTCAACCTTCGCAGTTTGACACGACTCATTCAATTCTCTCTTTGACAGCGCTTTTCATTTTTCAACGCGACTGTTAATTTTCCAGGTTGGACGCGAATCATTTAAAATGTTCCATTTCATCTCAGCCGCATCGGTCCCATATTTAAAGCCGAAATAGCTTCTAATCGAAAAAAAAAACCTGGAATGGATTCTTGGCAACATTGTCCGCTCTAACACGTTCAGTCCGGTTTTCGAGAACTCGACTCGACTAAACTGTGACCTATTCACTGCCGGCGTTATATTGTCTCATTTATGCAAATTAAGAGGGTATCGAACCTGCTGACTTCTCACCTTTCTGTGTCCCGTCGGTCGGGTTTCGAGTTCGCACATGCCACTCTTAGCAGTCCGCCTCCATGACTGCAGTCACGCCAAAATTTTCCTACAAATTCTTCAGTTGTTGGGCACATATTGAAGTGTTCCTAGTTTACGAAAACAAAATTAAAGAAATAAAAAAAGAATTCGTCTTTGCAAGCCAATAGTCGCCGGGTTTGAGATCACCACTGACACCAACCTTAGCCTGTCTGTCTCTCACCGACCTAACCTGTGAACTCCTTTTATACATGTCTCCCGCGTGATTTCACGTGATTTTGAATGACTCCCACCAGAGCACACCTTTTAAAATTATGGGCGCCATCTTGATTTCTCTCTCTCTCTCTTTCGCCCAACCTCGCCCGACATACACGCGGTAAGACCTGTTCGTTTAATCTGTTTTCCCCTTTCTTTTTCTCCTTTCCTTCGGCTAACTTTAAACAATATGACTCCCTGATCCCTGGATCACATTTCATAATCCCTCATCCACTGTGGCAGTCGTCTTTCCCTACTTGGTTTCTGAAGTGTCTCTACATCCTCCCGTTGCACATAGCTTTCCACCGTTTCATTTTCCACTGGCCTGATATCAAGAATATGTCTCGGTACTCTATCTACCGCAAGGGTGTTGTTAGTATTATTCCCAGTTATGCGTCCTCTGCCCCACTGTGTGGTACATCGCGCCCCTGGGGGCTTCACCCATACTTCGTCACTGAGATTGATGACCCCTGTTGTCTCCGTCTCCCTGCTTGCCGGCTCAATCCTAAGATACCTCCAGGAGTATTTGAATATTGACACGTGTGGAACTGTCCCTTTCTGTTGCCCCGATCTAGGTGACATCTTGTACCAATAAACCGCTTGCTCAGGCGAGGTGTTCCCTCTCTCTGCCACTGCCTTTATTGTCCGGTGGTTTCTTTCTACAATCCTGTTGCCACTGGGTCCACTCAAGAATTGATGGACATTCCATTTCTTTAGCATATCCGCAACTGCTGCCGATCTAAAAGCAGTACTATTGTCGGTTAGAAGGTTTTCCACCGGACCGCGCTCCAGAAACAACACGTCAAGAGCTGCTGCTATTTCACTGCCTGTTACACCGCGCAGTCTTTTCCATAGAGCGAGGGGCCCGGAGCCACAGTCGACCATTGTCATGTAAACCCTACCCGTGTAATGGCTAACATCAACTGCGAGCCTTTCCCAGGTCCCAGTCACACCTAGTTCTCTAGCTACATGCGCCCTTGGAGCAGGGTCAATTGACTAACACTTGTCTCAAGTCCTGACCACTTCCTTCACTTGTTCCTTTGGGACACTCGGATAAACTTTTCTTACTAGGTACAATGTCCTCTCTACCCCCATATGGTGCAAATTGTGCAACTCTCACACACCAAAGTTATCCAGATGTGTCACTGCAGCAATATGCTCTTTTGTTGGCACAAACCAGCTTTTTCTCACTCTTGTAAGAACATCCGCTTTGTTCTTCTCAGAGGCAACCATGATTATGCGCAGTTCCAAAGAAAACTTCTGCATCAACTCAGCCAGCATCCCGAGCTTGCGCTTCATTGGAATCTCTGCTGCCCATTTCGTTCTTCCTTGAAGGGTTGACATGATCTTGGGTGCCGAGTTCAGCCCGAACCCCACCCTCGTAAGGCAGTAGGTTCTGCCTTTATATCTGACAAACTGGTACTTTCAGAGTTTCTTGGCAACGCGGAGTTGCAAATAGGCCGATTTTAGATCGACCAACTTAGAGGCACCATTCATTTGTTGTTTAAAAAAAGAGAAAAAACAGATCAAACGAACAGGTCTTACCCCGTGTGTGTCGGATGCGGTTGGGCGAAAGAGGGAGAGAAATCAAGATGCGTTCATAGCTTTCATTTGTTATACGCCTCAAACGGCCCTTCAGCAAATGCTTGGATCAATCTGGCTATGATCGTCTCAACGTCCTCCTGTTCACAGTAGCTCAGCTCCAAATATATGACCAGCGCGTCACCCTCCAGGAACAACGGTATCACTGTGGCAACGTCGCCTATCTTTATGAGCTTTGACACTAGGTCGACTTTCTTTAACAAACCCACCCCATCGCCTTCGCCCCTGAACGGCTTTATAATGTTGTTCAGGCCGGTAGCCATCGCCGAAATAGCTTGAAGTGTTCCTAGCTTAGGACAACAAAATTAAAGAAATAATAATAATAATAAAAAAAAAGAATTCGTCTTTGCAAGCCAACAACCGCCGGGTTTGCGATCACCACTGACACCAACCTTCGTCTGTCTACCTCTCACCGATCTAACCTGTCAACTCATTTTATACATTATAAACTATGGGCGCCATCTTGATTTTTATCTCCCTCTTTCGCCTAACCTCGCCCGACACACACGCTTTAAGACCTGTTCGTTTGATCTGTTTTCCCCGTTCTTGTTCTCCTTTCCTTCTGCTAACTTTGAACAACACATATCCTCCATTGATACAACTCTTGTTTTGATATCAGCTTTGATGAGTTTTGTTGCAGTTTGGAAAATTGCTCGTTTCTGTGCTACCTCATCAAACCCTCGAGCCGAATTTTAGTATTCACAAAGAATGTCACGGGTTTATCCCTTAATGTCACAATGTTTTTGACACAACTATGGCTGTCAGTCAAGAACATTGAGTTCCCATATCGACTGAGCAGCTTTTCCTTGAGGTACTGATTTCCGTACGCCGTGAATTTACTACCATGCAATATTCTCCCATTTTAGTGACAAGGTCTGATATCGTTAGCTGTTCTTCATCATTTTCTTCTAGGAACTCACAAACACGACCGAATGTCCTATACTGATCGCTATCCTTTGATCTTCCACTTTTTCGTTGTTTAGTGGATTCAGCTGACGTGAATTCTATTGGAATATTGCGCATTGTACGGAAGTTGACGCTACATGACTTGTGGTAAACACAGTTTGCTGCGTGAAGATCCCCACCAAAATATTCGATCCGGCTTTGAGTAGCAATGGTCCACTCATCCTTTCTGGTTTTGTAATATAGTTTGAACAAATTCATCTGTCTTCACATAGAACAGCTTTTCGTCACTTTTTCGTTTTGTGTCTTTTTTCATAGTAAAATTTCCACATAATAAACAATGTGTTCTACTGTCATATCGTCCCAGAAAAACACAAGCGCTCTTTTCCACTGGTCGCATAGAATCACTCTTGCTGGAGGCAATAGCAATGTATTTTTTTTTTGATGTGGTTTACCCGAAAAGTTTTGTGAACTTGAGTTCCTGCTTCAACCTGGACTTTCACGCCTCTTTCGATACTGGAACGATTAAGGCCTTCTGTGCCTTTTTCTCGAATCACCACGGCTGGTTCATCGTTAAACATTTGTTCACACAAAGGACAGGTTTCTCCGTTGGCTGAATTCATATTTTACTCTGAAAATATATGCATACAGTGTATTAGTATATGCCTGTATGTGAACCGGCTTAAGTGCAACAATATAGTACGCGTAAAAACCAATCATGTTAAAGATTGACCCTGAAAACATGGGGAAAAATGAAAGACTTATTGGTTGATTGTGAAAACTAACCGAGTTAGTGTAGTGAATGGGGGGGGGCAGGTATAACCATAGATATACTATAACGGAGAGTCAACATTACTGGTAACCATGTCATTTAAAAGATTGACCCTGAAAACATGGGTAAAAATGCAAGGTTTATTGGTTCATCATAACAATTGACCGGGTTAGTGATTTAAAAAGTAATGGAAAATGACTCGTAAGTCGAAAATATTTAACCTTGAAATCTACAACTTTCCCATGCTCGAATCTTGTCCAACTTGTAGTAAGATATATAGTAAACCCAACCTGACAGAAAACTGCAAAAAATATTGCAATTTTCTTGGGGGTTTGGGATATTTTAAGCCTTAAATTAACTGGACTACTAATATTCAGTGTTCTGAGGCAAAAGGGATTATTTCTCAAGATTTCTCTGTACATGACCCTATCAATTTGCACTTTAATCCGGTGTAGTCGTCTTGCGGTCTTATAGTAAAAATATCAGAACTCATAATAACCAAACTATTTCTTACATGTTTAATTGTTGAAATGAAGTGCTAAGTTATTCTCCTCCATGGACGGCGGGTCGAGTTTATTCAAAACAACTATTTTACTATATGGTAAACATGGCATTTTTTTCTGAATGATCACATTATAATCTACAAATCGGCCTTTCTCATTATTGTATTTACAAATGTTGTCATGCGAATGTATACCATTTTCCCGGATATTCTCCGGCCATTCTTTAGTAATTAGATCCTTAGAAATTATTGAAGGATTCTCTTATACATACACTGAATATTTTATTAGCGTTATGGTTCTAGTAACACTTTGAAACGCCTAGGTTAGGGAAAAGTAAGGGATTTAACCGGTAAGGGTTAGTTTATTATTAGAATACGAATCGTTTAAGGTTTGTTTTATGTTAACGTTTAAAACAGTTTTTTTCTATTCACATAACCGATCTGTGGGGATATAATGATTACTGATGAGGCTTGAAATATCTATTTTTCAATAGAATACATTTACATTGTCATGAATAAATATAATGCGTTTATCTTGAATTTATTTATATACTACCTATTATTAAAAACGAATTATCCTTATAATTTAGGACCAATCCTTATATATATATATATATATATATATATATATATATATATATATATATATATATATATATATATATATATATATATACTGGCTGGCCGCCCCGAGTTGGCTGGTCGTAGGATATGCACAAACATAATTTAATGCATGCATATCTCAACATATTATAGTAAACTCTCTATTGATTATTATTCAGTAGTAATGATTTCACAAGTTATAGAAAATATAACTTGAGAACCATCCGCTAGTAGGCTGATGACGGAGCGAGAAATAGAACTCAACATGGTAAACCTATAAGTGTTATACAGGTGATCGATCGAACTATAAATTAGCGCTTAACATCCTAAAATACTTTTTTAGTAATGCAGGTGAAAAATATAATAGATGATCGCTGTTCTGGTACTAACCTGCTTCCATATTAAATAAATGACTCAAATACAACTATCATTGAATTGAATATACACCTGGTTGAAGCCAGAAATAAGTAAATAAAATATTATATGTGAATAAAGTATATTTTGGATGTATTATGCCAAAGTGAAGAGGCAGATGTTTGCTGTCAGACATTTCAAAATAACTTAATAATAATAAAAAAAATATCTTCGGATATGTTTAACACAGCTTAGTCGAGTTAAAAAAAACTTTGATTTAAAAAAGAAATTCAAGTTACTCGTGTAATGTCAACAATATAAAATAAATATTATGAAAATATGAAATAAAAGTTTTATAGTATTTGGAAGATATAATCAAATATATAATCCCACATCAGATAAATATATATTTGTTACGTAAGCTGCCGAGGAAAGAAATGAAAAACGGTACGAAAATCTGATCGAAAGATGCGGAAAAGATGGATGGAATGTTAAGTTTCATCATATTAGAGTAGTAGCTTGAGGTTTCACCTAGTGAGAAGTTAAGTCGGGTTCGTGCAGTTTGTAACAAACAAGCTGGTGACAGAAATCCAAACAACTGAGAAAGTTTCGATGTGGTTGTGGTTTAAGAAAAACGACGAAAACTGGACTGGACATCCGACGTCAAATTAAACGTTGATGCTATCTGACGTCAGAGAGCAAAATCAAGCACCAGACCAAGAAAGGCACTTCCCAATAGATGGACGCCGCCGTTCCAGTGCAAGCAGTGGAGTATAAGGCGCCGAAACTGACTGGCACTGTATTCTCCTGATTATGTTGCTATTCTTGTAGGGATGGATTCAGCAGTGGAACTGCTGGCGACGAAGCACCGTAATAAGTGTTAATCCCTCACCAGAGAGTCTGCGTATTCACTTTATCAGTAGTATTATTGATATTTTCTTGAAAAAAGATTTCTGCCCCACCACAAAAATATTCAACAAGATGTTTACACCGAAAACTATTTTACCGAAAACTATTAATATTAAACTTTAAAAAGGAAGATACTAAATATAATCTACTTTTGGTGCAACTCTGGCTTCGGAAAGTGTAATGGAGTTCCGTCGGCGCCTAAGTCCTAAGTTGAGCGTCGCTAGTTGTTGTAAAGAACCCATTTTTCATCGCAAGTCACAAAACTAGAAACGGATGGTTCTTATTGTTTAAAAAGGAGGATAATGACACTTCGTAATCGCGTTTCTTTTGGTTGTTGTTCAATTTCTAATGCACCAATTTATCAAGTTTTTTGTCGTCTCAATCTCTCCCTATTAGTTGGAAATCGTTATATACGTTACGCTTAATGAAGAAGCAAGTTCTCGAACCGTTGTGCGTGGATTGGCCTCGACTAAGGCCGTTAACTGATCGTTGTCAACATACGATGGCCGATGACTACGCTCATCATCTTCAAGACTTGTCGCCACCACGAAGTTTTTTAAACTACTATTACGATGTGTGTTCATTAGTGATTCCTTGGCCAAATGCTTCGTTGATTTTGGCTGGTTTTCTACCTAGTTTGAATTGAAATAAGTAAATTATGCGAATTTGCTTTTTTCATCTTCTTTTCAACGTTGTAAAAGCAAGATAGAGTTGTTTTAAAACGATTGCAATTAAACCGATTAGATATAGCGAAACACTCTTTTTATTATGATAAGTAAAACTATTATAACAAAACTGTTTTAAAAATATATAATTTGAAATCAAAAGTCAAAATTCTGCAAGAAGCTTCATCCTATATTTATGAACATGGGCTAGCCTATTAGACGGATAGAGAGAAAAAGAATGCGAAGGAGAGAGAGAGAGAGAAAGAGAAAAAGAAGGTTGACTGATCGCGCTTCCTTCATTTAACACTCTACTCCCAGCCTTACATCTAATCAGTTTTGTGTGGGTTATGAATGTTTGGCGCCCGCTTCGTGTGAATATGTAATTGGAAATAGGTAAACTAAGTTTTCTAAAGCTATCGTAGTTTTCTTTACTTGGTAGATTTGCCTCATCCGTCAATAATTCGCTCCACTCAATGATGTGACTTTCGTTGCTTAAAACATTTTCTATTTAAAAACATGAAACCCGCTAGGTAAGTAAGTATATTCAAATATGTTTAAATCTGCATTCTAAAATATTACAGAAAATAACTAACAAGTGCCAATATAACACATATGAACAAGTGAAGCATACATGGTTCCCCGTGAGTGCACAGTGAACGAGGCATAAAAAGTCTAAGCTCAGCATTTACCCCTGCGCCAATAAGCCCCAAAACTCTTCAGATGACGTCAAATTCTGGTGAAAATGATCAGACCGTGCAGTTTGAGGCCTTAACATATAAAAATTTGAGTTATGCACCACGCACAAAAAAGAAATGACTAAGTATATAATTTCCTCCCCCTCATTTTGGCCCCAAAGTCCCCAAAGCTTTAACATATTTACATTTGAGGTCAGCACCACGCAAAACTGCTAAATAGGCATACATAGACAATTTTGGACAAATATGGTAAAATAGTCCCAAAAATGAAGTGCTTTTATTAGGCCTAAAATAGCCGCTGGGGCACACTCAACAGTTATCACAAAGTATAGACAAATAAATCATAAAGAAATCTGTTAGTTAGAACTGTTCATTAATTAGTTTTTTGATACAAAAGTGTCAATTTTAGCCATTTTAAACCGAAGGGCACCCTTTGGGAAGCAACCAGAGTTTTCTCGGAAAATCCGTTCTGTTACTTTTTTACACATATGATATTTAATGTTTGTGCAAAATTTAAAAAAACATCCAATGCGTAGTTATTGAGAAAGGTGCAGACAGACGAACGTACGAACAGAGTAACAGACACGGATAAATTTACAGGCCCGCTCTCCTTTTGTCGGGGGAGCAGAAATAATTAGAATTAAATTTTAGTGAGTAATATATATATATATATATATATATATATATATATATGTATATATATACATATATATATACTAAGTAATATATAATGTATACCTATATATATATATATATATATATATATATACTTAGTAATATAACATATATATTTAGTAATATATATATATATACATATGTCATTAAACTTACAAATATATTCTTTCTTACGTTTGTTAAGCATAAGTATATTGCTCAATAAATGGACAAATAGATCTGGCACACATACGCACACCCACACACCTATATATATATATATATATATATATATATATATATATATATATATATATATATATATATATGTATATGTATATGGAAATGTATAAAAAAGAATACGAAATTCGTGACGTGCAGGAATACAAAATAATATTATGAAAAAAAATTAAAATATCTTTTTTTACAAGTACCTAATTTTTTATCGATCTTTCAGTTTTCATCGGTGTAGTAAAAGTGAGAAGCATACACGAGGAAATAGGGGAAAGGAAAAGGAAGGAGAGGGGAAGGAGGTATAGCGAATGAGAAAGTGCCACGTCAGTTTTAAATATATACACATATAAGTACGCACATATACACATGCACGCAGTACATATACATATATAAACGAAAATTTGAAAATTAAACAGTAAATAAAAATGAAGAAACGCGCCTTTAACTGTCCAATAATTTGAATTCCGACGATGGTCTTTATTCCAAGAGAGAATAAAAATTCAAAGGATATAAGACGTTATGAGGTGAGGGGCTTTCCAGGCTGATCGCCATTGCCCGGTCGTAAACTCTGCATAAACCTATTTTAATTCATGCATAATTCTTATTTACTATAAGAGTATAACCGTAGATATGAAACGTATCGTTAAATTTCTTTTAAAGAATTATGTAAACAATCAGAAAGAAACCGAACCATGTGCATGCGAATATTATGCTTTTTTTCTCTAAACTGTTCCTTATTGTAACTAAGAAATACTCCAGCTGAGATTGAAAACAAAATCTAAAGCCAAAGAGTAAAGTACGGTAACCAGTGACCAAGCTTAACACGATCTTTAAAAAGTGTTTAAGTAACTTAATTTTAATATAAGTAACTTTTCATGTAAACGATTCAGGCATGCAAATTCGTGAAACAGTTAGAGCAGATAAAAATCAGATGACCAGATAAATGTCTGACTTTTGCCTCCTTAGCAACCCCATTTTCCGAATAAAAAGCAATTTAAATGTTTTTCATCTGTAAGAATATCCGATATACCAAATTTCAAATCTGTAGATCCAAAATTCATTGACTATATAGGTAGAAATTTGTCCTCATAAACATACACACATTCTCACAGAGAAAGTATAGGATAGATATACTGGAGTAAATACGCACAGTCGATGTCCATATTAAAAAGAAAAAATACATATATATATATATATATATATATATATATATATATATATATGTGTGTGTGTATAAAGAAACCTAAGATTAAATAAAGACAGAACCGATAGTAATAACGAAAACAACCGAAAAAAAAGAAAGAAAAACTCAACCACTTAAGCAGTATGGATTAAGGAATTAAAGGAAAATACAACTGAATATAAATCAAGATGGTCAATAGTTGATAAGGGGGGAAATATAAACTTAGCAAATCGAAAGATGCAACCTATGTATATTAGAATCTTACCATATACTAAGATCAAAAAAAAATTATTAAACAAATGGCTAGATGTAATCCACGGGTGTTTGCACAGAAAGATATATTTAATTTCACGCCCTAGAGCAGATTATGAAAGAAAAATGCAAGGAAGATAATCCTGGATATAAAAAATAATACCACGAGAGTGACCTCCCCTGCATCTGGTAATATGATACGAATTCAAACACCAAGCAAAAAAAAAAAAAACAATCTTAAAATAAACACGCATAAATATAGAAATAAAATTATATAAAATTATATGATAATTGGAAAAAACAAATAGAAAAAAAGGGAAAATTAAAACAAAAATAAATAATTAATAAATCATAATAAAAATGCGAAAGTACGCGTTCAAATGGAAAACTATCTTTACATAACACCAAAAGATGAAGCAAGTGAGGAAGCAGAGATTTGGAAATCATTTTACCCGAATACGATGTCCAGCATGTTAAAAATATACCTTTTGTTGTAAAAATCTAATGGATAAACATCTAAAGAAGTTGGTGGGGAGAGGATATTTTTATGGAAACATAAATCGTAAAATTGCCAGCTCATCAATGAAACAGGTGTAATGGAAAAAATACAAGAAATATACGAAGATTATAAAAAACGTGAGTCTTTGAATTTTCAACAAGATTTTGCACTATATATATATATATATATACATACATACATATATATAGTATACTTATATATATATATATATATATATATATATATATATATATATATATATATATATATATAGGGTGGAGCATATATACTGTTCAAAATAAAACTTAGATATATCTTAACAAAATAATTATTACAAACCCAATTAAAGAAAGTTATTAGCAAATACTGAAGGAAAAATATGGCATTAATATTATTCGTGATGTTTACATCGAACCTTCACTACACTAGAAAGTTTATTGGGGAAATCATTTAAAGCAGCACGCACAACATTTACGGTGATTTTTTTCCCAGAAGTTGTTCAATTTTGTCTTAAAAGCGTCTATATATAAATGAGTAAAACAGGATTCACATTCTAGGAATGACCACAAGGAATAATAATAATAATTTCCAGGTAACGATCAATCGTCTTTTTTTTATTAACATTCTGTTGCTTTGGAGATTTTTTCCCAACTAACTGCAGATCATTTTCATCCTGCTCTTTGATGAATCATCACTTCAATTCATCATATATAGTTAAAAAATGAGTGTCTTTTGTTTCTGAAAAATAAGAAAGTATGTATTATATATCATATAATCACAATAGAATAGTAAATTTATTTTGATATTATCATGAAATTATTTGTTATATATATATTTATAAAAATATAAAACTCAAATTGTCTTCCTACTTCAAAATTAGTATCTTTTGTTCCTGAATAATAAGAAATTATGTATTATATTATCATATAATGCCAATAAAATAGTAAATTTATTTCTATACTATAGTAAAAATATTTTAATATATATTTACTATAAGATAAAACTTAAATTGTCTTCCGTGGGCGTTGAAAGTTAAAATTCGGTTTATAGTTTCCGGTTTGAAATATTTTGCACGTGAGTATACGTAAAACAAAGCCATAAAGATTTTTTTAAATCGGCAAAATACGGATTGTAGCTTTTAAAAATTTATTTTTAAATAGATTTATATATTTAATTTTACTACACTTCTTACGTAAATAAATCCGAAAATATTAAAAAAAAAAACCATTGCATTATAACGAATAAATAAACTCGTTCTACCCAAATGTGTTTTACTTCTTTGTTCTCATTTAAAACAATAAAATGCACGAATGATAATTCGGCACTTTACGCAATGTTCTTTAACATATTTTATTTTTTCTTCTGTTTCTGCATTTGATTTTTTGATGAATTCTGATATAAACACTATATAAAACCGAAGATTACTAAAAATTATGTACGTTTTTAGCGTCCCAAATTTAAAAACGATTATTTTAAATGTATTTTCATTGAAAGTTGGAATCGTTTTTAAATAATAAAAAAGAAAACAAATATGTTTTATCAATAAAAAACACACAAAAACTACGTGATGAATTTACATTTTTAAAAAAATATTTAGAGTTTTACAACCTAACGTTTATCTCATGAGAAGAAATAACAATTTACTCTTGTCTCGGCTAATACGTTTCAACGGCTTTTAAATATAACCTAAAAGAGGAAATTAAAACCATAACTCCAAAATTAATGTTTTAGAGTGGGGAATAACTTTTCTATATTAATTTAACGTAAAATGAGCATCCTCTTCTTTACTACGAAACGCTAGACGAGACATATAATCGTAGGCAGTTTTCAATTTTATTCGCACCAAAAGAAAGAACGGATTAGGGAATCATCAGTTTAAACATTTTAAAAATACTTAAAAACACTTAATTACGTCCGTATGGGGGAGTTTTACATATTTGTGTTGATGTTTTACTGTTAAATATTACTTAATAAATTAATTATTTTTTCCTGATATTTTTAGGTTCATAACATACACGCACACACTAAAAATATGATCGACCTGTTCCATACTTTTCTCGTAATTTTTCTATTCGTCTTTTTTCAATGGATAACACTACTCAGATTTTTCATTTAATCTTAATAAGGATGTTAAAACCTTTACAATCTTATGTTTCTCATATTGTTTTCACTGGTCGCCAGGTTAGTGTCTCGCGTGCGTGCATTCCATTTTTGAATTTTTATACATTAATATTGTATTCTACCTATTTCATAGCTAACTATAACAAATACTGACCAAACGGGCCACGTGTCGTCTAGTCTAGTATATATATATATATATATATATATATATATATATATATATATATATATATATATGAGCAAACAGTTAATAAAATATGTTAAAAACACTTTGAAATGAGTTAAAAACATATTTAATCTGAAAAGGAAACACTAGATAAATGGATAGTCCTTAATCCGCAGAGTTTCGAAGAAATACACTCCTTCTCATCAAAGGGTAGGAATTAGCAAAATGCGGGATCAGATTTTGCATGCAGAAGTATTTGATGAAACAACAAGTAAGTCAAAGATATTACTTGAAAACAAAATAAGTTAAGCAGAGGGAATATGGTAAAGAAAAAGGTGATTACACATTAATGGATAGCCAGGTGGAAGATAAAAAATCCAGTGACGGTAAAATCCAAATGTAAAATTGCAAGAAAGTTAAAAGAATTTCCATTTATTCAAGTAAAATCCAAGGAAATCCCGTAATCGGAAGAATATGGCCCATTTTAATCCAAAGGCAGAAATCCATGGAATAATTCACAAAAATGTGTACAAGGAAAAAATAATATTAATAAAAGAAAAATAAGATGTGCTTTTCACTCTACTTCCGAGACATAACTATATCTCTTATAAGCTCTATTTTCTATTTGGTTTTATCGAGTTTTTATATCTAGCTGAGATAATTTTATAAATATTAATTCTTTAATATTTATAATTTACTTTAATTTTACCATCTTGGATCATTTTGGTAAATGCAATTGCAATTTTCATTATATATATATATATATATATATATATATATATATATATATATATATATATATATATAATTATATATATATAAAACTTTTACCTTAAAGTGTTAGCAGATTTCGTCTTTCTGGTCATGCTGGATCGATATTAAGTACTTACTTGAAGGAACAGAATGATTTTTATACCCGTTTATTAGACTAAGTGCTATGATTCTGCAATTTCTAGAATCGAACTGAATACTGTATATACGCTCGTGTAGAATGCTTATGATTTATTTTCAACTAACTTGTGATTCATGCCTTAAAACAATCAACTCATATTTTATATAGATCATTACATGCTTTTATTCTTGACTATTCCAAAAGTTAAAGTTTTAAGCATAAGAATACATCATAAGTAACAAAACAAGGAAACACCCGTTTTAAATTGTGTCTGCTGGCTTGAAATGTTTTGTAATTCTTAAAGATTTAAATGGTCGAATACTGGCTATGCCTATATTACATATCTATCTATACACCTATAAATTCGTTTTTTAATTTCAGTGTATTGATAATCATTTTAAACACCCTCCTTTCTATTTATTTAAAAAGAAAATACAATTTTCTTATATATGGGTTGTGCAATTTCATTCACTAGCAAAAAATCTAGCTCATTTGCATATTCTTTTAAACATTCATTTAATTTAATTCCGTATTAGTTGCTTCGATTTTCTAATGGGATAATCATCTTTAGTTACCTATTACGTGTAATTATATTCATGCGGATATTCTACATGATTTATACTTGTGTAATATTTGCGTAAAAAGTTTATAGTAAACACAACATTGTTTCCATATATATATATATTTATGTATACGTATATATTTTTGTTTGACAAATTTTTGCCTACCAATCTCCTCCTAGAGTTTTTGGTCTACAGACACGAAACTTGATATATAAGGTATTGGAATCCTTCCAAATCTTTATATTTGGGTTTTATCCCAGAAAAATCGGCGCAAAAGTGTGAAAATTTTAAAAGATGACATTTTCCAGGTGAAGGTCGAACGCCGGCATTACGAATGCAAAACGTATTAACCATTGGTTTATGTTTACATTTTTAGCCTTGCAGTAAACATGTTTTCATAACACAGTCATTGATGGCAGAGGCAAAATAGTCATCAGCTGAACGTTTTGGTTTCTAATCTCGATGGTGGCGCATGAGTCTTTTTTTAAATTTTTTTTTTATTCATTACTATATATTGCATCCAGTCTATCTATCTATCTATCTATCTATCTATCTATCTATAAAAGTGAAAATATCTGTCTGTCCTTTCTCTATGGTAGTTAAGGAAGACCGTTATACAGAAAGACATTACTTTACATATTCACACTTTTTAATATATACATATGCACATAACCTTATGAACAGTACATAGGGCCCGAGCAAAGTCGGGTGGAACTGCTAGTATAAGAGAAAATTTAATCGTCTAACACTTATATTAACATTTCTCAACAAACGAATTATAGGAAAATTGGCGAAGGAATTTTGCACGTGGATGTACAAAAATATAAATATATACACATGCTTAAATTTATATATAGGCATGTGTGTTTATATATATATGCAGGTGAATTGTTTTAAGGAATAAATCATGAGCATTTTAATCTTAAATCAGAATATAGATTGTCACTAATCAAGATCGCAAATAGAACTGAGAAATTAGAAACATGTTTTGTTTTCCTCGATCAGATATTAGAATTTCATTAAGATAAAAACAATCTTTGATTAAACCAAAAAAGCAAAAAATAGTATTGAATACAATCCAAAATTTAAGAATAAATTTTGAAAAATCACACAGTGAATGACACAATCAGAAAAATAAAAGAAAATATCAAATTCATTTGTAAATCCAAACATTGAACAAGCACGCTATAAAGACAGGAACGCATATTCTCAGGATACGTCTTTTCGAGTAAAACATCATGCAGTGAATTGTTCAATCTCTGTTGTGACGGATCAGCCTACATGTTGAACCTCTACTTTAGATGCTTTAATGCGTCTTAACTAAGATAAGTTAATGTATTTTGCGAATTTGGCGATTAAAAGTTATTTAAACTGGAACACTACAAGTTAAAAGTGACCGACTAACGTAAAGGCCAGCCTGTGATAAGTAATTTCGTCAAGCCTAATGCAATGTGCTCATTTGGCAAAAAAAAACATGTATTACTTAACGTTCGTTTGTTTATATCTTAACGAAATACCATTTATATTTAATAAGGGTAGCAAATAAACCTTAGGTTTTTTCGGTAACGCTATACGTCTCGTTTTTCTGATATATTTTCTTTAATCCTCACATTCTATGTGCGATGTTGCTGCCAAAGTGGAAATGACTGCTGTTCTTTTGTTTGTAGTGAGTATAATGCGGATCTGCCGAATCCTTTCATATTATTATGCATCGTTCAATTGTCAGTTTATCCATAAAATGACCTTTATTTTTTTAAATGGTTTTGGGCTTTTATAAACTGCAATGTTTTTATAAAAATACTGCCTAATTTATTGAAGTTCCATAATTTCTATAATTGGAATATTCCATTATATTTATTGTAAATGAAATTCTGTCGCTATTTTAACCGTCTTAAATTGTCAGTTTACTTCATTACAAAATCAAATCATGCACAATTGTTATTACTACACAATATACATTATAAGATTATTCTTGCTAAGTCTGTATATTACTACGGCACGTTGATGGCAATTAGGTAAATTATAAAAATATCAGAAATTCTTCTCAGTAACTCCACCTAACTTTAACCGTAATTCACGACACCAACTCTCAACGTCTATGCTCTAAATCGACTGTGACAAACTTGACTGCCTGTTCTTGCCAGTTCGCCATTCTAATAGCCACTATTAATATCATATGCAAATTATTGATATATAAAAACAATATACAAATTAAGCATTTCTTTCCTTGCTCCCGCAATTGACAGACTAAACAGCGGCAAGGTCGATTGTGTGAGTAATAGCTTCTACAGACGTTTTTGTTTGTTTGTGTTCTTGTGCTGCCTGAAGAAATTTCTTGAAATAAATGTCCCACCGACTCAAATAAACGTCATTACTGCGTCGTCACATTGAGGTACACTTTGGTGTTGACTTTCAAGTTTACTTCGAAGATGTGAGGTGGTATGATGTAGCCATGACTTGAAATCGCACCAAACACCATAACCTTGGCCGGAAACTTCGTTGAGTTATTAAGCTAAGCCCTCAAATGTTGAACCGTCCGAGTTTGCATTTTGATGGTACTGTCAATGCTCCTCTTGTCATAACTTATATCGGTAGAGAGTATGAGTTGTGTACAGCGTCGCATCTCCGATCTCGCTCGTTGAACATTGTGTCACTTTCAGACATTATATCGATTATGTGCTTTGTACACAGCTGGCTAACTAGTAGGTTTTCATCAAATCGAAACAAAATCATGTCGTCTTTTCTAGAGTGAAAATGTTTTCGTTCCATTTCGTATCATATGAATTTAAAGATGAGATTCATGATTACTTGCTTAGCCGAAAGTATTGCAAAAACGTTGGAGTGAACGACATAACACTCGTCTACAGGTCGCTAATATATACACGTACTTAATAATTTGGAGACAAAGTGTTGCCTTCTATTCAATGCTCTTGAGATTTTGCACTATCGGATTATCGGGAGTATTTAAAAATGTTTAACGTAACGTTCAATACTTTTTGTATGAACTGAAGATTATATAAGTGGATATTAGCTCTTTATAAATGTGCGATCACTAGATATATATATTTGTGTAAGCTGTTAGACTTCAGTTGATTCATATTAAAGAAGCGAATTAATATATCTGAGTACTACGGTGTGAGTTCTAGTCTGTATGCCAATTTTATACACGTGATGACCTTGAGTAAGGCTTAGTTACCGTGGGTCAATATGATGAATACCTGATCAGTGTATTTATAAACAGTACATATATATATATATATATATATATATATATATATGCATATGTGCATGTGTGTGTGTGTGCGTTTAATTGTTTATTACCGTTTTATCTGTTTGGTTACATATGTTTCAGATGTTGGACATATGTTTATGATGTAGAACCACTTCTGCGAGGCCTGACGAGGCTGTTGAATCGTAAACATGGTCCAACATCTGAAACATATGTAGCCAAACAGATAAAACGGTAATAAAAAAACAGATATTTGCTCTGCAATAGTATTGAGCAATCTCTTCAAGTTTTACTAATTTGCAGTGTTACAATATATATATATATATATATATATATATATATATATATATATATATATATATATATATATATATAACTTGAATTCTTGCAAGACACTATGCCCGTGTCTGAAGTCTTTCTCTACAGGTGCTGTGTCAAGACAATCTGGAAGAGGATACTGTTCTACGAGTAAACCATAGCTGAACATCACAAATCACTTTGAATTCTGGGCCAAAATTACCTCGCGGTATGGCTAACCAACACTGGCTTTTTAGGAGGAATGGTGCACATCTTCAAGTGATTATACCTGAAGTACGACGCTAAATACTTCATCAGATGAGATGAATTCTCGTTCAGGTATCCAGTAAGAGCAAAAGAACACAAGAAATATATTTTATAACCTATTTAAATGGTTAATTGCGTAGTAAGAAAATGAATTTCTCAACTTTTTTTTACTAACTTCGTGTTTAATAAGTAAAGGGGAAGCTTAAAGGGACGTCCGAATACCTATGCATTTTATATAGAGATCAGGTGTTTGCACCATGGATAGGTATTCTTAATTTCTGATAATCTCGACTGACCTAAACTTTAACTAAACGCACAAACACACACACACACACACACACACACACACACACACACACACACACACACATATATATATATATATGTGTGTATGTTTTATTATTTTTTATTACCGTTTTATCTGTTTAGTTACATATGTTTCAGATGTTGGAACAAGTTTACGATCTAACAGCCTCGTCAGATCTTACAGAAGTGGTTGTTAGTATTAGGAAGGAGTGTTTTAGAAGAAATACGAAAAAGGAGGGGTTGACGTAGGAGATAATAAGTGGGAGGGATATATATATATATATATATATATATATATATATATATATATATATATAATCCAATCCATAAAACTCGATAAAAACAATAGAAAAAAGGCTGCTTGATTTTCTTGAATGACTTTATATAAGTCCTAATAGTCAGTTAAAATACTCTGTTGAATTCACCTGATATTAAGAGTTTTGCACCTCTTATCTTGACTAAGTAAATTTGATTATTTTCTCGCGATTATTCAGCTAAAGCTAAAACCATTGTATGTATATTTTGGAAGATCATCTCTCTTTCACTCTTTCTACTTATATATATATATATATATATATATATATATATATATATATTTATAAAATAGATGTCACTAAATGTCATTTAAAGTTACATTTCAACTTTCATTTTATTTCATTAATTCTCTCTCACCGTCTTATAACAATTTCTGTTAAATCTATTATCAAATATTTTTAGTTATAAAAATATACTTTATTCAAAGAATATATACTTAATTATTATATTTCAATAATAATCTATATTAATCTATATATTCCATAATAATCTATATAAAGATTTAGATACATATTTCACAAGCCACACATAAAGCACGTTCGTAATGTGTAACCAATTAAACAACATAGAGGAAGCCTCTCTCTCTCTCTCTCTCTCTCTCTCTCTATATATATATATATATATATATATATATATATATATACGCATGTGTGCGTGCATATGTGTTTGTGTGTGTAATATTATGGGGAACTATATTTATTTAACTATATTTCACCATTTATTTATACCATTCCTTTATTCATTAACTGATGGTTCCGACAGAACATATCAAAATAATAATAGTCTATATTCAAAATTTCCGGATGTTTACAATCCTACCTTTTATTTCTTTAAATATGTTAAGATGCACGATCCTGACAGCACCTATTTCGTAGCGCAGAATAAATTATTTAAATATGATGTCAATTTTTTAATTTATTCTATTTTTAACTCACGAGAAGAAAAGAACTTATCAACTTTAAAAGAAAATACTGGGATATGGGCATGCATATTAAATCTTAAATAGAAAGAACAGATGCACTTAGTTTTCAATTTATTTTACAATTTGTTAATTATATATATCTATATCTATCTATCTATCAATCAATCTATCTATCTATCTATCTCTCTCTCTCTATATATATATACATACATACATATATACACACATATATATTTCGTACTCAAATATATATTATTTATTAATTTAAATTCAGCATCCATTCAAGTTCCTAAGAATTTATTATTCGCTTGATTTTTACTCACAACCGCATAAAGAACGCGAAAATACATTAAAACAACTTTAAGAAAAGAAAAGATAAATTTAAGAAAAATACGATTTACAAAAAAAAAAAAAACCCAAAAAATAATGTGACGTATAAATAATAGTGATGTACATAGAATATGACTATTAAAGTCTGGGGGTGGGTCTAGCTTGCTTGCGTCTTGGCTTTCGGCAATCAAGCGATTCCATCTTTTAGAAAAAAGATTGCAAGTGAAATCATATATATATATATATATATATATATATATTTCGTACTCAAATATGTATTAGTTATTAACTTAAATGTTTTCTAAATTTTCTCTCATAAATGACAATTGGTTGCTTCAGTAAGGATGTATACGAGCTTAATAAGCTGTATACAAAAGCGGTTAGAACATAAAAAATACGCGAGAAATTTGAAAATAAATTAAAACACTGAAATAACAGGTACTTACGTATGTTTTATATAAACGTGTATGTGTCATTATTTAGCTTGCGGGGAATGGAGGTTTATTGTTTAACAGTAAAGTATTAACAATAATTAGCAAAATGCCTTGAAGTTGTCTTGTAATTCCCAACTCTAATCCTCAAGATCGAGGTACTAAAATAATGAGCATGGCGATTGCGACACTTACGCATTTATACGCCTTAAAACGCATGCTATTAAAATTTTATTTTTATTATTTGTTGAATTGTCTGTTCATTATACTTTGTTTTTCACATGTGTATTCTGCTGAAACACTTGTCTTATTGACGCCAAGAATGGATTCGTTTTGTTGAACATTCATTGGGAAATCTCTTATTCTCTTATTCCACAATGCTTTAAAAACAACTTATGAATGTCTAAACAAAACATCAGATATATCTAAGAAACCGTAGTTGGAATAAACGGATAATGCGTCGTAGCTAACAAGCAGCAGTAAAATCGAAAAATGTAAAATATACGAGTACCTTCAATATGTATCCAAACTTTTTGTATATGCAGTTAAAATCGGCATAGGCTCTTGAAAATAGAGTATGATGTTGCTATACATCTTCTAAGATCAGTGACCAATTTTCATGATTCCTGATTTAAATGAACAGCTACAACAGGAATCATCCTACACAAGCCTGATTGTCACAGCGTATTTGACTAAGATGGACATCAAGACTATTTCTCACTCTCCATATAGTCCACACCTTTCTCGTTGTAATATTTGGTTAATTCCTAAGCTCAAGAAAAACCTTAGTAGCTGTCGATATAAGACAATTGAGCAGAGGCAGTGAAGGCGTAAATGAAACGCGCACACAAAATGACTTATAAGGGGCCTTTCAGAAGTTGTAAACGATTCAACAAGTGCATTGCAGCTGGGGGAGATTATTTCAAAGCGACTAGATTTTCATGTGTGTACTATCAATAAAAGCGCCCATACGAAAAAGTCTGGAAACTAACTGAAGACACTTGGTATGTGCTTTGGAAACACCTTTTACAGAATACGTGTTCTTCATCCCTAGTCTATCTGAGCATGAGAGTGAAAATTCATTCGAATTTTTTCGTAGATGTTCACGTAATAAGAAGATGCTGAGCAGGAAAAATGTAAAATAATAATGAAAATTTACGATGAAGACGCATATTGCCCGATCCCCATAGTTGATTAGCATCGATGATAAAACAGATTCGCGCTTGAAACTAAGAAATAGCATACCATCTCAGAGTGAAAGTAGCTGTTTTTTGTTTAATTTATGCTGAATAAATATGAATACAAGATTATATGATATGATATATATGATTAAATGATTATATGATATATATATGATTAAATGGTATATATATACACCCACACACACACACACACACACACACACACACACACACACACACATATATATATATAAACTGTAAATATTAGTAATTATGAAGATTTCTTTTGTTATAATCACATTCTCCGTGTACGTTACATAACTAAATATCATGAATACAAACATAATATGATGAAACAAAAACGTATGTTGTTAAAAGTAAAAATAATATTGTAAAAACATCCCGTTTTATTTTCCGGGGAGAAAAAAGACACGAAAACAAAAAGAATAGCGAATTTGCTAAATTCAATAGGACGAATATGTGAAATGTAAGCGTGTGATGAAACAATTCAGTTCCCTCGCTCCGTTTCGACGAATATATATATATATATATATATATATATATATATATATATATATATATATGTATATATATATATATATATATATATATATATATATATATATATATATACTTAAAACATAACGCCTCAAGCAAAACACCATAAAATGCTTATTCTATGTATGCCATCTTTCATAGACAACATATTATAAAATCATCATTTTGTAAAATATTTAACATTATACCTTGTAATATTGCAACGTTGGCACATCTTATAAAATACACTGTTTTAATGTTCAAAGAAAATAGTTTTATTTACGTCGTATAAATTATTTTTGGGCAAATTAATGCCGAAAGATAATTCCTATTTCAAACATTTTTATATACAATGTAACATTATATAATAGGGAAAACAGAAAAAAATGTGGATAACAATTGTAAATGCGATTGCGTTGATAGAAAATACATACTTCAAACTGCAGTTCTCACAGTAATAATTTTAAAATTGCAGAATACGAGATCAACTAATCCATTAAATGAATCATTGTCCTAAATAGCAAAGGATACGAAAACAAAAGAAACACACACACAGATATATATATATATATATATATATATATATATATATATATATATATATATATATATATATATATATAATTTCAAAACTGTGTTTTTGTTGTAATTTTCTGTTTATTACCATTTAAATCTAATAAGACAATACCATGATAATTATATAGACAACGAGTACAAATCTACAGTCAAACACACTCCTCCTGTAGTCAAATATATGAAGAAAATTTCTATTTTATTAGTACTTTGGGTAATTGAATGTTAACAATTTATTTTAGAACTTTGTTAGCACGTAATTAAAGGAAATGTATCGTTTAGGATGCGAATTTGTACAATCGGATTTCATAATCCAAAACTCAATTTTTTTCATCAATAAATTTAGAAAAATAAGCGGATAAGCATGATCTATAAAATGTTAGAATAAATTTTTACAAAAAAAATAACTAGCAAATGTAAGAATACACCTTACATTGCTGCAGTATTGGCACACTTACTGCATATCCTGAACGTCCATTCTATTGTCAAGGGGTACTGATGGATATTACGATCTTCCCCCAGGTTCATCGACATGAAAGTCTAACAGTTTCTTATTATGCTCACATGGATCACTTGTCTGGTGCATGAGGTGATACTCGGTTCTAAGAGATATCGTAATGATATTGAAAAAGTATTAGCTCAACAAAAAATCGCATAATTCTAGGAAATCATAGGAGAAAGGATTTAGCGTCTTTGGTCGGTTTTCTTAGAATAAATACTACTATTTATCTGAATTTCGTATGTACGTGAAACAGGAATAATCTTTTTCATTTTATAACTGGTTTATGGAAGCCATAGGTGTTGAACTAATATAGAGAAAATAAATTATCAACGGTATTTCTATTATACACTAAGTGATACCACGTGGTCCGTCGCTCGAAACAGGGAAAAAAATGAAAACAGATTCTGACACTTTTTGTAAAAATTTATTGCAGTCTGAATATGTATGATACTATCGACCCCTGAATTGCTATGGTTCACATCTACACCTACTAAAATAGTTGTGTCAGTCAGTCTGTTGATCAATTAATTTTCCTATTTGCTCCGAGCTACGATTTGCATCCGGCTGTGTCTTACTCATAACTGCTGTCCACTATCTAATTAGCCATTATTCTCAGCCAGACTGCCAAAACAATTTGCAAATACCCGACTCCTTAAGCTGGTTCCCAACCGTCATAAACCCATTGGCAACAAAAAACAAAAAAAACAAAACAAAACAAAAAAAAAACAGGCAAACAAACCCGACATTCCAACCCGTCGTCAAGCGGTCGTAAAATAAACAGCCATGATCAAAATTCGCAGACATACTAACTCTAAAGTATATTCACCAATATTCTGTCTTGTATTTTGTCCTAAAATAACTGTTCCAGCTTGTCTGCTATTGCATCTGCCTTATGCTTGCGTTGTTGAACTAATTCAATCCGTTGCCTATTCATCAACACGATCTTCTCCACCAATATATATCTGATAAACTTATTTCGTATTCTTTTGATATATTTTTTCTTCCCCGCCTCCTAACATCCGTTAGTGAGGCTCGGTAGTATCACAAGTATACTCGTAAAGAATTCTTTCATTAGAAGTATATTTATAAGACACGGACCTTTTGGAATAAATAATGTTAAGATTGTAAGACGAACAATTTTTCTTCGATTGAGTAGAACTTTCGTAGAATTGTAGATGATATTAGTGAGGATCATTAATCTGTAATTTATTGGCTCTTCTTTGTTACATGTTTTATCAATAGGGTAGATCGTGACCATATGTCAAACAGCAGGAAACCACTGATAATCAGTAAAATTTTTGTTAGTTATTAGGCTAATAGGGATGCACTTGTAAATTTAAGTGTGGTAAATACCTTTCAAAACTTCAAGATGTTCATACAATTTTCAATGTCATTTCTATTGAGGTGCAGGAATCACACCTATCGAGATTCAAACTTGTCGATTTCATAGATCAGGCAAGTGTTATTCCCCCACGACAATGCTCAAATGCGTAATAAAAATCAAATCAAATCTAGTAAACGATAGTACTATCGAAAGATGTGTTCATATAATGTGTTACTTTCACGTGTAGCGTACTATAATGCGATTTTCATATATTTGGTGTCTATGTCCGAATGCATGACGTCATTCAAGTGTATCTATTATTCTGCAATTAAAACAATACTCATAGTAGATTGAATTTCGCTCGATAAACTCCTCAGGGAACTGTTGACATCTGCATAGCGAATATTTCTAGTAATTAACCGACTTTAAAATCCCTATTCACACCACAGCTCGAATAAATGTTCTCTGAATTTATCGGTCTGGTCGTTAATCACTTCACCCTTCTAGCCATTTTCTCTTTACACTTCTGAAAATTCACTCAATGTTTTTACATATTGTTTTCATTTATCCAAGCTGGCCATTCATATCTATTCAGAAAATTAGATATCGAAGACTACCATGCGTCTATTAATGTGCAAACATAACACGTTTGTTACAATATATAATTAGTTGTTTTTTTTTTACAAAAGGTTCGTTATAACTAACGGCATGCATGTTGTGCTGTGGTGTCTTATTTAATAAAAAAAAACTAATTTCTTTGCATGTATTAATATGTGATAACTGTCTAAAATAAAAATGATGTGTACTGTATTTATCCTCCTTTAGTGAAAATGTTAAATTTTTTGCTCTGCAAAAGAACTAATAAAAGGAGTAACACTATAAAAATAAGAAGTAAATCAACAACTACAACAACAGCACCAATAATAATAATAATAATAATAATAATAATAATAATAATAATAATAATAATAACTGAACCTGTTTGCAAAAACACAGATAGAACTAGAAACACTAATAAACATGTGTTTTACATGCATTAGAATTAACCAGCCTGGACGTTGCTAGCTTTTCAATAACTGGCGATCTTGTGAAGTAGACCTTTGTCGGATGTTTTACTCATAATAAAAACAACGTGTTTTTATTTTTATACAATTATACAAATTAAAGGTTGTATTTAATTTTTGTTGAATTGAATATTTTTGAAACATTTTTCCGGCGCTAAAATAGAACGTTACTGCGATATTCATTTTCAGCATCCAAGAACAATTGTAAAAGTCCGCGTTGAGTTAGAAAGAAAGTAACAATTTACTCTAACTCCTGTAGCGGACCAGAGTATAATACCCTAGCTCGCCACAAGAAAATAATGAAACGAATGACATTGAATTGAAGGAAACAAAGACTCAATTAATGGACAAGATAAACGTCGTTTATTTGCTGTTGAAAGAAATTAACGTTTTAGTTATAACATGTCCGCGCGTATGTAACCAATGTTCGTTGCAGGACTGGTGTTGTAGCAAGAAAAGGAAATGTGTTTTCATCTCAAGTTCGGATCACTATTGTTTGTTCGCGCATGGGAAGAGAAATAAATGTTGTAGTGGAAACTGAGAATGATAGTCCAGCGTGTAGACAAAAGAGTGGATATGAGAGTCGACATCAGTTAGCAGTCAGGTACGCGAAGGTGTTATTAGGGACCAGCAGTAGATAGAGAGAGAAAGAGTGAGACGGTGTATACAGTCCGTTAGCTCGTGCCCCATACATAGTCGCAGGGGTGTTGACGCGCGCGAGCGTGCGTCTCCCGAAGGGGAGACGCTTGGTTAGCCCAACCTCTCTAGCCGAGAGCTAGTCCTAAAAGGATTAGAAACAGCTTGTCTCCTTGTTTTATACTCGTTTCTGGAGTGTCTTTTGCGCATGTGTATTTCCTTAGAAAGCGGAAGTGACGTCGTCCATGTATGCGTTCGTGTGCGCGTGTGTGGGTACATGTGTATACGTAAGCGTGTGTGTATATATACGTGAATGTGAGTGTACGTACGCGAACCTGAATATGTGTACGTGTGTGGACGTGGGCGCGTATGTTTGTGTGCGCGTATGTATATGACAGCTTGAAATATTAATGTGTGTTTTGTGCGCGGCTTGAAAAAGGCTCGTACACTCCTTTTTTAGACGGCAATATTCACCGGTAACTTAAGAGAGATGGCCACAAAGTAGGTGTTCAACTAAGTTACACGTTATAATTAAAAACTTATCCCATACGATAAAAGTTATAAAAAAAGTTTCACATTTTTCATCTAAAAAAAAACAAACAAATTAACAATTTGTTGTGTGTTGAATTTTCACTGAAAAATATTTTTAACTGATTAATTTTAGCTTTAAAACGTTGAAAAAAATTTGCTAACAAATTGTTTCAAATTCGTTGTTTTATTTTAATTTTTTGTAAGTTTATTTTTATTGTGTTTTATATATTTGCAACTACAGTGGAATTTTTAGGCGTTCTGTTAGTTATAATAATAATAATAATAATAATAATAATAATAATAATAATAATAATAATAATAAAATTAATTATTATTATTATTACTATTATTATTATTATCATCATCATTATTTACTCACTAGGAGTATTCACACATATCATCATCAAAAATTGCTCTTTGAGAAAAACTTGTCGTGTTCCCTGGAATCGGAGTGACAACAAGTATCTTCAGAGTTCCAGTACTCTCCACTTCTATCGATAACCTTTAAAAAAGATTTTGCGTTATCGCAACAGCCGCTTACAATTCATTTCTCGTTGGCTGCGACCATTGGTCTTCATTGGAATTTGGGTGGCATAAGCCTCCCCAAGGTTTCAGTTTTCTTTGCACATCTCCAGCGGAGATCTGGCTAGTGCTTTCTCTCCTCGGTCTTTCAATCCTCCTTGACCCTCATTATTTTGTGTGGTGCCTATTTATGGCGACATTAACCAAAAAAAGTTAGGCACGTTTTTTTTTGTTTGTTTTTTTCATTTTTACAGTTTAAAGTTTTATGTAATGTTGCTTTGTGTTTTGCCTTTATTGCCGTTTCTGTATCCAATTTGTGTTTAGTGTTTGTGTTATGTTAGTCTCCACACTCAAGGGTTTTCCTTAATATTTCTGTACTTTTCATTATTGAAATTCGTTGTATGTTCTCGGCCTTTTCCTTCTTGTTTGCTATTATGACATCCGGATACCTTGCTTGATGGGTTTATCTGTTTGTATATCCATGTCACATAGGATCTTGTGATTTTTACTTTCCATTACTGCTGCCGCTTTCTGTTTGTACCAGTTGTCTGTGTGTTATAAATTCATTTATTTGCATAACTGTCAATGCACCGCCTCCCCTACTTGATCGTGCTTATTTTTATATTCTTTTCGGGGTAGGTTGCTGAATTTACTAATTATGTGGTTTATAGTTTCGTCTCTTTCTTCGCAGCGTGTGGATTTGCTGTTTTCTTGTGTTTAGTCGACCCTTGTTTTAATGGGATTGGTTCTAATTGCATTATATTGCCCAGTTGTTGCAACATCTGAGCAGGAGCTGATCGCGCCCTATCCAACCTTGGTAGATTTCAAAACTGACTTCCCAACCATGGTAAGTGATGTTGATTTCTTTTCCCTGCAAACATCGTGAGCCTCTTTCTACTAAGGAACTCTCAAACATCGAATTTGAAGCGCTAAGTTTAAGACTAAAATTCGCAACTAGCATACATCCGAAGATTACCACCAACACCATTTAAAAAAAAATGTATAAATATGAAGACACAGATTTAAAAAGGGTTTCATACAGGGTATTACTTCACAGCTACTCATCCCTATAAAGCTGTACTACAAAAGAAATAAATAGATGCCTTGATACACCTAGCAAATAACAAGAACATAATTATATCACCAGCTGATAAATGTAATTGTATAGTAAGCATGGAAAAAGACGCATATCTGGAGAAAGTTTATATATTGGCAGATGGATGCACATATACAAACACTTATTTAAAACAGTAAATAGAAATATTGAGACTTTCAACAAATGCTTTAAACACTTATAAAACAACATTTGGACATCATACATTGAATACCACCCCTAAAACTACAACCAGAACTTTTCTTCATATTCACAAAACTGTTTAAGCGTTGACGTAAGCAGAAGTTCTTTCCAACACCTTCGAAAACCTGATCAGTATGCCGTGTATTTAAGAATTCAGGTGATAAGTCATCTCCCTCTCAGTACAGACCAATAAGTCCCCTGTGTCATGAGTAAGTTGCTGGAATTCATATTAAATAGAGAAGTAGTCAAACGCTTCAACTGAAATAACCTTCCTAGTGACACGCAGTATGGTTTCCTTTCTGCCAGATCTACAACAGATATGCTAACGGTTATATGTCATAGGATTAGCGAATCTCTCGAAAAAGGCTTAATTTCTAGGGCAATTGCTCTTGACATATCAAAATCCTTCGATAAGGTATGGCATAAAGGCATATTCACAAGATTTCCAGCTACGGTAATACTGGAAATTTTTTCTCAATCATTAAATAATTTCTCTTTGATAGGCTAGTAGTGGTTGATGGGCAGAAATCAGAGGCCCACAGTATTAATGCTGGAGTCCCTCAGGGATCAATCCTGGGCCCAACTCTCTTCCTGATCTACATTAATGATCTCCCAAAAACCATACTAAAATCATTCGTTGACATCTATGCTGATGACACGACTATCTATGGCAACACATCAAAGACCGTAAACGACAATGTTCTCTCTGATTTTCTCTCCTCAGATCTTGAGCGCGTGGTACAGTTGGGGGAAGAGGTGGCTGGTAACCTTTAATGCATCTACGACCAAACTCCTATCATTACATCATAAACGATCTGATCTCCATCTGACATCAATTGAAATGGATGGCTCTCGTGTAGGGGAGGCCCCATGTTTAGATAAGCTTCTGGGTTTGACCTTTACTCCTGATTTGAAATGGAACACATACATCAAGTCAGTGGCCAAGGTCGCTGGGAAAATGGTGGGATCCTTCTACCGCTCCAGAAGATATATCACTACTGATGCAATTCTCTATCTATATAAAAGCCAAGTACGTCCAAGGATGGAATACTGCTGCCATATCTGGGCAGAAGCTGCTAAAACAGCCTATCCTGCATTGACAGAGTACAAAATAGACTTCGTGGCGTGGTGGGGGATGCCATTTTCTCTTTCCTGCAACCTCTCTCCCACAGAAGAGACGTTGCGAGCCTGTCTCTATTTTATCGTTATTTCCATGGCAAGAACTCGTCTGAGCTCCATTCTCTGGTCCCCACTCGTCAATCTTTCAAGAAAAACACCCGACTAGCTGAAACCACTGTCAAAAATTTCCCCACTCTTTATCCGTGCTTAAATCAAAGCGTAGATTCCATGACCAAAGCTTCTTTCTTAGAACTGCACGCCTGTAGAACTCTCTGCTGCTTGCCTGATTCCCTGAAGTCAAACACAAACAAATTCCTGATGAACCGCCCCCTTAAGTAATGACACTTTATCAAATCCCCAATACTAACTATTACTACGATACTATCCCATTGGTTACTGTACACACAATAACCCTTATCCCGGAGTGGCTTCTGTGCCATAATAAGTGGTGACTTCCATGTAAAAAAAATGTCTGTCATTGTATATCCCAATGGTCCTCATAATATCTGTGTAACACAAGAAATTTGCAACAACCTGTCTCCATTAATAGGCATTATGTGCACCTTCCACATAAACACTGCGGAGATTTACTCAACAAGGTAAAAACACCAATATACATAATAAAATTATAGACAGCTTAGATACAACATCAGTATACACTCATGCTGTCATTAAAAATATTTAAATTTACTTCATACACACCTAAAAATTAAACGTTTACTTACCGTTTCCTCCCGACACTTTTATATTTATTATTAAACTTATAATTAACATTACTTATTTTTCAGTTTATTAACAATTTATACAAGCAAAATTTTTGCATTCCTATGGGAAACTCTCTAATTCGAGATCTTTCAAATTTAGATAGCTTCAAAAAACAAAATATTTTAGATACATTCATGGCATTTTAATTTTACTTCCTGAAAACACGCACAGATAATATTAAAGACAAATTAGACTACGTCGAAGCCTCCATAAATTCACATAGGAAACAGAAAACAAGCATTCATAACCTTTTCTAGATTTACTTATAATAAAATCCAATAACAGACTATTCTTCAAAGCTCCCCGCAAAACTATACACAAAAATGATAGATACATTTTTACCCACACCATAATAGGAAAAGAAAACACGTATGATAATTGATTTCTTCCTTCTTGCAGTCATAATTTGCAGTCCAGACTATCTTGACGAAGTATTCAAATACCTTATTAATACTTTGAAAAGCATGCCATATCCCACATATTTTATATTAAATGCTACGAAAAAACCACACGAATCTTTTCAAGGATAAATAAATAAAAGTCATATACACCAGTCATTTCTCTCATATACAAAATCTTCTTCTTTTTTTTGCTACACACATATCAAGTATACCATAATCTGCAACACCCTAAACAAACAAGGAATTCTAATCATACAAACGGCATCACAAACTATAAAACAAACATTAAAAACAACAAAACATCTCCCAAACAAACCAATTTCCAATGCATGAATATACACTGTTCCTTGCCAAAATTGCCATCGTATATACGTTCGTGAAACCTAAAGCAGATTACAGAAAATGCTAAATAAACATAAAAGAGATATAAAAAATAGGAATTTTTTGAATACATTATTCTCTCATTCATTCATTCAACGCAAAATTAGACTCATATATATACTTAATGACAGTGATAACACAACAGACGGCTTTTGTACATACAAGCAAAAGTAGTTTCAATTATTTCAAATAAACAGCGACGAAGACTTCTTGAATCAGCGCTTATCGCAAATTCAAGAACGCAAATAAACTACATCAGAGAGAAAGAGTAATAAAATCGTGGAATGTTAGTAAGGTTATTTATTTGAATAACTTTGAATACATTTCAGGATGTCATCAATGTTAACAAATAAGATGAAAATGAGTTAATAAATAAAATAGACTAGTTAACCAATGGGATAATATAAATAAGTGAATAAAATAAGTAACCAATGAGAAAAGGAAAGAAAAAATTGTCAAAACAAGTTAAAGTGATTAATACCTGACGATTAATCCTGAAGGATTGGAAAATACTCTGACTTACGATAAACTAAGTGTATAAAAACGCCTCTTATAAGAATCAATATATATGAGTGCTTAGACTTGTTAAGAAGTTAGGGTTGTTATTCGGACGTTGGGACGGATAGAAAATACAATTTATAAACGAAAATAATGCCTATTTTATTTAATGAAATATATAAATACGTTCTGAAGCCATCACAATACACAAAATAAAATATAGAATAAACAAGTACAAATTAATGTTATTCGACATATTTTGGCGAAGAGACTCACGCTTGTCAAGATGTTTTTCCTTGTTTACACCCCATGATGATATTTTATAGGTCACGTTCGTTTAGTTGTTATTCAACGGTTTTTTTAATAGTCCAAGTCCAGGAAGTGTATTTTGCCCATGCTAAAGTAATAATTGACTGGTTACTCGTTGGTAAATAGAAAATCAAATATTATATGAAAGTCGAATAGACCCGATAATTTTATTATACCATAGCTGTTCAAACTAGAAAATGCTTATCCCAATATTCTTATGTGAATCTATATTAAAAAACAAAACTTGTAAACTTTGTGACATTTTTCAATTATGTGGAGGTCAGGATCAGACGCCCACCCCATAATTTATTATACTATATTTCTTCAAACTGAAACATAATCACCAAAGTATTCTTACACAGATAGATAACAAGAGTCATTGTTAAAGTTTGTGGCATACTTCCATTCTATGGAGGCTCAATGCGAACCCAGATCCCACAATGGTATTATACTATACCTGTTTAAGCTGAAACATAGTTATTAAAATATTCTTATTCACGTCTATATCAAACGCCCTTTTAAACGTTATTATATATTATTTCTATACCTTGGATGCCAGGCGCATATGCAGACCCCACAATTTTAATGAACCACAAAATGTAACATACGCATTTTTGCTCTTCGGTAACTATTCTATCATTGTGGTCAGTTTCGTATGATCGTCAACCATATAGGAACATATTCGTGTACAGACACACAGACATTCATCTGCATTATATATATATATATACTTATCTATCTATGTATCTATCTATCTATCTATCTATCTATCTATATATATATATATATATATATATATATATATATATATATATATATAGTTAAACCGTGTTGCGTATGTGATAAACATTAGTGGTGACAGGTAATGTATTTATGGCATATAAACCACTGAGAAACGTTCATATTTTTATTCTTTATGATCTAAAATATCAGACAATTAGTTGAGTATTTCCATCGGCAATATAACATCGATCTTTCTGTAAATCTTACTTGCTATATATATATGTATCCTGATAGATATTACTTTAACAATACTTTCAAGGTGATCCTAGCTAAAAAAAACTCAATATTTAAGAATAGAGCAATATATAAGTAGTTGAATTTTAAATTCTGAAAAAACAACATATAGACACATATATAGGAATTAAGAATTATTTGTTTGACAAAAGGAATATATAGAAGGGGTTATATAAATTCCTTAATCTACAGATTTTCAACGAATTACATAACCCCTTCTATATATTCCTTTTGTCAAACAATAAATTCATAATTCGAATATATGTGTCCATATGTTGTTTTTTCAGAATTTTAAATTTAACCTCCAATCTTATATATATGTATATATATATATATATATATATATATATATATATATATATATATATATATATATATATATATAATGGGTTAAGAAATTCCAACGAAAGAAAGATGTATATTTAAAAAAGGGGGTAGTCACCAACAATGTGTATTTTTTATCATTATTTTATTATTCCGTGTCTTGGTTTTTCATTTAGAATTATGTTTGGATCATTGTAATAATGTTTTTAAATCATTGAAATCGTTTTTACGCGTTTCAGACGTTCTGTGAAGCGTCCTTGTCAGAAAATATTTTCAAACGTGTTGGAGATGTAAAAATGGCATTTTTGAAGTTCATTTGAAGTGTTTCCAAGGGGTGGGTGGGTGTGAGTGTCTACTATTCATTGGAATGTTCAATTTTTATTACTCTTTTATTGGGCTTGTCGAGGCCACTGACCTCGGCTGTGGTCACTCCTGTGCTGTATTTCTCTCTCTCGCTCTTTCTTTCTGCTTGTTTTTTTTTCTTTTTATTTAGGGTAGGGTAGGGTGTGCGTGTGTGTGTGTGTTTTCTTTGGTTTGAGAATGTGTGTACTGTTTTATAGTATTATGAGGTTATTTGCTTCCCTAGGAAGTTGACTGTGATCCAAGGTCGTTACTAATGTGTATGTGTGAGGAGGGGAGGGGGAACCAGTTCTTCTGAAATAAGGATGGAGTGCTTTCATTCTATTTTGATATTTATTTTTTGGATTCTTGGATTTTAGTATTTTGATTTTTCGTTTCAGTCTTTTCGGGTATTCTTTATATTATGTTTCTTTAGATAGAGGGGTGTATTTAAAAATATGTATAGGGGATTTTTTAATGTTTCTATTTATTTGTCTCTCCATGTGGTTATGGCCAGACCCAGGATCGGTTCCTAGTGTGGGGAAGATCTTGTTCCCCAGAGGAAAGGGGCCAATTGGAGGGGTATAAGTATGGGAGGAGGTGATAGAAGGGATGATAGTTGTCTCAGTCATGAGGGGTTTCTCCTCCACTGATGAGGAGGGAGCGAGGTGTTGGAACAGATATTATACTATGGTTCTAGGTGTTTCCTAGTGTTTTTGGTTTCGAGGTTAAGTAGGGTTGGTATTGTTAATGTGTGTTGTATTAGAGATAGGGGTGTTATGTCTGTGTGTGGTTGTATGCACGCGCGTGTGTGTGTTTTAATGTGTCGGTTGTGATTTATGTGTGGGTGTCTATATGCATATGGATGTGCGTGTGAGTGTGCCTTGCATTTCATGTTTTTGTGTGTTGATATTAGGCTCTGTTCAGTTCAGGAGTGAATCTTGTGATGAAGTTTTTTTCCTGTGTAAGTAAATAAAAATAATTGTTTGTTTGGAAGATTGGCATTATTTTGAGGCTGTTTCCACTGCATGTGTGTACGTATTTTGAAACATAGAGGTGTATGTTATCTTCAATTTTGATGTTGCTCTTATGTAAGGCCACTCTATTGCTGAAATGTTTGGTGGCGCCTATGTAGGATTTGTTGCATGTTTGTGCTGGGTTTTAGAATGTGTGTGTGTTACCTTCTATTATTATGTCACATACTCCACATCGCGATTTGTTGCATTTTGTAACCCATTTTGCAGTGTGTGGAACGAGTGTTGATGAAGTTAGGATGTGTTTTAAGTTTTTGGGTTGGCGTTTACTTTTTATTATTTTTGTTGTTTTAAGTATGTTGTTTAGTTTGTCGTTCTGATTGAGGAGGGTAAGGTTTTCTGTTTTCTGTGTGAATAGTTCTGGGTTGTTTGTGTTTTGTATAGAGACGTATGCTAAAATTTGTTCTTTGTTGTGTTCTTTTGGGATTCTTAGTTGGTCCATTGGGATTTTTCCAGCCATTTCAATACCTTCCTTTATTAGTGGTAGGGGATATCCTCTTTTTCGAAGTGTTATTTTTAGTTCATTCCGTCCAGTTAAACTGAGACAGGACATTTTTAACCATGTAGGAGCAGTTTATCCCAAACAAACTCCGAGAAAAAGTCACACCACAAGACACAGAGGAGCAGAAGTAAATAAAAAATCCCTAAACATATCAAAACTACAAGCTCAAATCGACATACAGGAGGACAGAAAGATACACTTCACAAAGGAATACACCAAAATCGACGATAAAATACTTACCGGCATCAGCAAACTATGCCTCCAGGAGACCCACCAATTCCTTACCGGACATTGGGAGTCTGAATGCAGAGAGAAGGAGGAATAATCCAAAAGAATTATCGAAAGGAAGATAACCTGGCTGAAGAATCTACCAGAAAAAGAAAAAACCCAACAAGTACCGAACATGACCAGTCAAACCTACCAAAAGCGTAATCATACCCGATTCCAACAGCTGGAGAGATTCCGAAACAAAGAAACGAGACACACATCACTCTCAAACATATCCACCCAACAGACCCAAACACACACAACGAAACGACCGGAACATATTCATACCATACACCCATCCCCACCAACAAACTCAACCAAAACTCACATCGTGAACACCACACCTCCACACAAGAACGCAGGCACCATAGAAACACAAATACTACTACCAAAATGCTCCAAAAAACAACATATCAACAACCGACAACCCACTACCACATGACAATACTAACAGATACAACCTCCCACAACAATACGAAAATAGTTACTACTAACTACGTCACCCAACTCAGTCAAGAACGCATTATCTCTTACCCCATCCCACCCACACTAACCACAAAAAATCCCTCTACTTAACAACCCCCACTGAAACACCCCAATGGAACTAAACCATTCCTATAGATACCGCCCAACACAAAACAATCTTTACAACACCCACCTCAAGTACCCCTCAGTACAAAACCGACCCCAAAACTACCCCCACATCAAACACAGCTAATCCGAATACCCCAGGTACCATCATAACCCATACAACCCTACAAAACGACACAACCAAACTCCCAACCGGATCAACGAAACTAACGACCCTCACAACCATGTTTTAGGAATCCCTCAGAAAATGACAACACCAGACTAGACAACAAAAAACTCAAAGTCATCACCCTATCTACAGAGACACTTAAAAAGGACGAAATTGAAGTACTAAAACTAGGCCTCAAATTCTGCCCAACTCCCAAAAGTAACATAGCAGAGTTAAAGAAAGACCTAAAAGAATTTGAACGCAAAATTAGACTCATATATATACTTAATGACAGTGATAACACAACAGACGGCTCTCTAGTGAAAAACAAATCAACATACTTCCCCAACAAACATAACAACAGAAGAGAACTAAATACCTTCTTTGATAGGCTCCGGAAACTCAACCACTAACAAAAAGAAAACATCACCGGTAATCTTACACGAAAACAAAATCAAACACTTTAAAAAAATCCAACAAAATAACGATTAATTATAAAGGAAGCATACAAAGGTAGTGCAGTGGTTATAATGAATAAGAACGCCTATAAAACAAAAAAATTGAGAAATACTAGGGAACGAAAATTATTACAAACCAATTAGCTCTAACATAGACGGCGCAACCATATTTAAAATAACAAAACTCTGCACAACATACAATAGTACATTAACTAAAAAAGAAGAAGACTTCCTTACAAACTTCACAACAAAAACAAACATATTCTGTGGGCTACCCAAAATACACAGATCTAACCATGTAATCTAAGACATGCCATCAACATACAAAAGTCGGAGTACATAAGCACCCCAAACCCGAACGACCTCACATTCAGAGCATGGTAGCAGGACCATTATGCCCAACAAGCAGACTTAGTAACCTAATAGATATACTATTACAGCCCTTCACTAATATATTCAGAAGTTTTGTAAGAGATGACACACACTTCCTTATCTCCCTACCACAAACAGTAGACGATGGGACAATACTATCCGCGTTCGATGTTAGCAGCCTATATAGCAATATCCCACACAACCTACGAAAAGAAGCTATCGCATATTGGATTGACAAACATACACAGACTTTACACCCCAGATTCAATAAACAATTCGTGATTGATAGCATCAACATAATCCTCAATAACAACTCCTTCCCATTCAATAAAGACAACTACCTCCAAATATTAGGCACAGCAATGGGTACTAAAATGGCACCGACTATGCCACCCTTACACCCGCCTTCCTAGAAGAGACCCTTTATGAAAGGATAGAGCAAAAGTACGGGCACAATATAAACCACTCTTCATAAAATCTTGGAAAAGATACCTAGACGACTGCTTTATCCTCCGGAGGACCACATGGGGGGATATCAAAGAACTCCACACTTTGCTTCAAAATCTACACCCAAAAATAAACTTCACACAAGAACAAAGCCCCACAGAACTACCTTTCCTAGACATCCTAGTAACAATAAAAAACAACAAAATAATCACAGACATCTACCACAAACGCACAGATACTCAACAATACCTACACTTTTAAGCCACCACCCTAAAAACTGTCTAAAATCAATACCCTACTCCCTAGCACGTAGAGTCTGCATCATAGTAACAGACAGATACCTCCGTTCAACTAGACTGAATGAACTACAAATAACACTGCGGAATAGAGGATATCCACTACCACTAATATAGAAAGGAATTGAAATGGCTGGAAAAATCCCAATGGACCAACTAAGAACCCCAGAAGAACACAACAAAGAACAAATTTTAGCATACATCTCTATACACAACACAAACAGCCCATAACTATTCACACAGATAACAAAAAACCTTACCCTCCTCAATCAGAACGACAAACTAAACAACATACTTAAAACAACAAAAATAATAAAAAGCAAACGCCAACCCAAAAACTTAAAACACATCCTAACTTCATCAACACTCGTTTCACACACTACAAAATGGGTTACAAAATGCAACAAACCGCGATGTGGAGTATGTGACATAATAATAGAAGGTAACACATACACATTCAAAAACCCAGCACACACACGCAAAATAAAAAAGGATCTAAATTGCACCTCCAGAAATGTAGTATATGCACTAAGATGCACAGCATGCAACAAATCCTACATAGGCGCCACCAAACATTTCAGCAATAGAGTGGCCTTACATAAGAGCAACATCAAAATTGAAAATAACATACACCTCTATGTTTCAAAATACGTACACACATGCAGTGGAAACGGCCTCAAAATAATGCCAATCTTCCAAACAAACAATTATTTTTATTTACTTACACAGGAAAAAAACTTCATCACAAGATTCACTCCTGAACTGAACAGAGCCTAATATCAACACACAAAACATGAAATGCAAGGCACACTCACACGCACATCCATATACATATAGACACCCACACATAAATCACAACGTACACATTAAAACACACACACGCGCGTGCATACAACCACACACAGACATAACACCCCTATCTCTAATACAACACACATTAACAATACCAACCCTACTTAACCTCGAAACCAAAAACACTAGGAAACACCTAGAACCATAGTATAATATCTGTTCCAACACCTCGCTCCCTCCTCAGTCAGTGGAGGAGAAACCCCTCATGACTGAGATAACTATCATCCCTTCTATCACCTCCTCCCATACCTATACCCCTCTAATTGGCCCCTTTCCTCTGGGGAACAAGATCTTCCCCACACTAGGAACCGATCCTGGGTCTGGCCATAACCACATGGAGAGACAAATAAATAGAAACATTAAAAAATCCCCTATACATATTTTTAAATACACCCCTCTATCTAAAGAAACATAATATAAAGAATACCCGAAAAGACTAAAACGAAAAATCAAAATACTAAAATCCAAGAATCCAAAAAATAAATATCAAAATAGAATGAAAACACCCCACCCTTATTTCAGAAGAGCTGGTTCCCCCTCCCCTCCTCACACATACTCATTAGTAACGACCTTGGATCACAGTCAACTTCCTAGGGAAGCAAATAACCTCATAATACTATAAAACAGTACACACATTCTCAAACCAAAGAAAGCACACACACATACACACCCTACCCCACCCTAAAGAAAAAGAAAACACACAAGCAGAAAAGCAGAAAGAGAGGGCACGGGAGAGACACACAGCACAGTAGTGACCACAGCCGAGGTCAGTGGCCTCGATAAGCTTAAATAAAAGAGTAATAAAAATTGAACATCCCAATGAATAGTAGACACTTACACCCATCCACCCCTTGGAAACACTTCAAATGAACTACAAAAATGTCATTTTTACATCTCCAACACATTTGAAAATATTTTCTGACGAAGACGCTTCACAGAACGTCTGAAACGCGTAAAAACGATTTCAATGATTTAAAAACATTATTACAATGATCCAAACATAATTCTAAATGAAAAACCAAGACACGGAATAATAAAATAATGTTAAAAAATACACATTGTTGGTGACTACCCCCTTATTTATATATATATATATATATATATATATATATATATATATATATATATATATAGATATATATACGCATGTAAACTGTTTCGCTGCATCGTGCATTAGAAAATATAACATCAATCTTTCTGCAAATGTAACTTTATATTTTACATTTGCACAACAAATCAAAGATGTAGAATTCAAGGCACTGCCATTAATACATCATCCACCTTACCTCCATCATTACAATCTCTCAAAAGTTTACAAAATAAGTGAAGCGGATTATTACAGAATTGAAAAGAAATAGTATAATATGAGTTAGTTTACATTTCAGATCCAAATGTGCTACATTTGCTGAACGTGTCATTGGTCCGTTTATCGACATACGGAAAGAGGTCAATACATTAACTGTTATATAATTTAACAAACACCCGTCTAGCTTAATCCACTAAGAAAAATTTCCCCGACTCTATATCTGTGCCTAAATCAAAACGCGGATTTCATGAACAAAGCTTCTTTCTTAGAACTGCACGCCTGTGGAGTTCTGTTCCGTCTGCTTGCTTCCCACTGGACTACAATTTGGATGTCTTCAAGTCCAATGTAAACAAATTCCTAATGAACCGCCCCCTTAAGTAAACACTTCATCAAATCTTCACACTAACGTAATGTACTTGCAATAACCCTTATCCCTGAGTGGCTTCCGCGCCTTGAAAAGTGGTGATCACTGTGTAAAAAAAAAAGCATGTTTATAAATTTTATTGAGACAACGAACAGAAACATAGAGGAAATTTATCTGAAATTATGGATAGAGTTGTGTGGGTGTGTGTTTATGTGAATACACTTTGATAGTCAACCATATAGGAGCCTATTCGTGACCAGATACACACACATTCAGCTTTATATTATATATATATATATATATATATATATATATATATATATAAATACATCTATAAAAGTGAGAATGTGTACTCAAGTATTCAAGTAATACATCTATGAAGGACAATTCTTGACCTATATACTTAACAATTTTTTTATCTACAAACCAGTAACTTATTATCTTATGTATTCAGACATGTGGAATTTATTTTAATCGATTGTCATCCAGAAAAAACGTCTATCAAGAGGTCAGAATTTAAAAATTGGTGCGTGGGGAGTCATCGGATTTTTGTCTGTTTGTCCATTGGATCACGTCTGCGCATGCGCGAATGGTTCTCATGACAACTTCCCTATGTTGGATCAGTAAGATAAAGGACATACAATTATGAGAGAAATAGTATCTAAAAGTAGTTTTCAAATATTTTGTAAATTCGTATTAATGCTCCTTTATATAGAGTAAGAGATTTATGTTTCTTTTCCTTACAGCATATTACCAGCAGCTCTTTTTATAGCAAAGCGCTTTGATACCTCATATATCCCATCAATTAGCAAATATTTAATTTGGTGTGGAAATAATTTCTAATTATGAAGAGGTATGTGACAAAATAATTATTTTTCTGATAAATGTGTTTTTTTAATGGGGAATTAACATTTTCTGAAATTGTTGGTGTCTTTTCTAGATATACGAAATGCCGTTCTGAGATGCTGTTTGCACATATTTTATGTTGAATTGCATGACTAAAAAGTAAACACCGTATTTTAACAACTGCACACGATTTTTAAAAAAATGTGTTTTCTCATAATTTAGAATACTAGCAGATGTACCCGGCGTTGCCTGGCATTAAACGTGGCGTTCAATTTCCAACCTATATATTCTTAACATAGGGAAGCTGTCATGAGAACCATTCGCGCATGCGCAGACGTGATCAAATGGACAAACAGATAAAAATCCGATGACTCCCCACGCACCAATTTTTAAATTCTGACGTCTGGATAGACTTTTTTCTGGATGACAATCGATTAAAATAAGTTCCACATGTCTGAATACATTAGATAATAAATTACGAGTTTGTAGATCAAAAAATTGTTAAGTATATAGGTCAAGAATTGTCCTTCATAGATGTATTACTTGAATACTAGATTACACATTCTCACTTTTATAGATGTATTATAATATATATGTATATATATATATGTATATATATATATGTATATATAATATAAATCTGAATGTGTGTGTGTATCTGGTCACGAATAGGCTCCTATATGGTTGACTATTTTAAAAAAATGATTACATATAATGATAGATGTATAGAAACACAGAAATCGGAATGCTTTATCTGGCAGAATGGTGGTTCATTAAAATTGTGGGGTCTGCGTTCGCGCCTGGTCCACAAAGTATGGAAAGAAAGAAAAAAACGTTTACAAGTGTTTTTGATATAGATGTACTTAAGAATAATTTGATAAGTATGTTTTAACTTAAATAGGGATGGTATAATAAAATCGTGGGGTCTGCGTTCGTTCCTGTCCTTCATAGAATGGAAATAGGCACAAACTTTAATACATACTTTTTATATCTATCTGCGTAAGTATACTTTGATAATTATGTTTAAGTTTGAAGAAATATGGTATAATAAAATTATGGGGTATTCGTTCGCACCTTACCTCCATAGAATGGAAATATGTCACAAAGGTTAACAAGGATTTTTAATATAGATCCACAGAATATTGTAATAAGTGTTTCAGTGCGAACAGGTATTGTATAATAAATTATGGGGGTTATCTATTTTATTTTTACTTTCATCATATTTTGCTTTGGTTTTGATAACCCCAAATTCAACCCAAATTTACAACCCTTCCTTTTCATAACCTATCATACTTTCACAAATCAGAGTCCGTTTTCTGTATGCTGTTTTTGAACCCAGTTCATACGTTTTAGCGGTTCTATAGCTTGTATCTGTACGATCGCGGCTAAACAATGAATGCCCTCACATAACCGCCTTTTCGGCAGACGCCAATTTGAATAGCACTTATCAAGTCATTAGTTTCAACAAATCTATGCAAAAAAAGATTTTTTAATTATTTTGCACAAAAAAGGATTAGATTTGTAAACTAATACTGCAAGCTGTTGCAACTTAAACACGTGCAACGTAAAAGTTTGTACTGTAGAAAGAAAATCTCATTAAAAGTTTTAATGGTACCATCTCTATTACAGACGTGAGACTGATTGGGTTATGCTTTCGTTCTAGTTTACCTATGAAAAGATTTTTTTTTATTTTCGTTATGTAGTGGCAATTTAAACCACTAACACATTACACTATTGCGAACTGAATAAAATTTAAACCATTATTAAAATCTGGCAATGTCATTTTAAGCATAAGATACAACTGTGATAATGGAAAATTGAAAAGCAATTTATTTGGTCAGAATACGTTTTTTTTTACATAGGCATCACCACATTATCAAGGCCAAGAGGTCACTCAAGGATAACGGTTAAAGAGTGTACAGTAGAAATTGGACAATATAGTAATCATTAGTAATGAAAATTTGGTAAATTTGATAACTTATATGGAACGGCTCATCAAGAACTTATTTACGTTAGACTTAAAGACAACCATATTGTAGTCAGCCGGAAAGCAGGAAAACGGAAGACAATTCCACAGGCGTGCAGTTTTAAGAAAGAAGCTCTGTTCATGGAATCTACCTTTAGGTTTAGGCACAGATAAAGAGTGGGGGGAATTTTGATAGTGGTTACAGCTAGACGAGTGTTTCTTGTGAAAGTTTGGCGAGGGGGGACCATAGATTGAAGCTCAGTCGAACAATTTCCATGAAAATAACGATACATCAGAGACAAACTCGCAACATCTCTTCTGTGAGATAGAGGTTGCAAGGAAGAGAAAAGGACATCTCCCACGAGGCTACGAAATCTATTTTGAACTCTATCAAGGCAGGCCAAGTCCTTTCTAGCAGCTCCTGCCCATATGTGGCAACAGTATTCCATCCTTGGACGTACCTGGCTCGATAGAGAATAGCATCATCAGTGAGATATTTACAGGATCGATAGAAAGATCCCACCATTTTTCCAGCGGCCTTGGCAACAGATTTGATGTACGTGTTCCATTTAAGATCAGGAGTAATGGTCAAGCCAAGAAGCTTGTCAAAACTTGAGGCCTCCTGAAGACGGGAGCCATTCATTTCAATTGATGCCAGATGTGGGGCAGAATGTTGATGATGTAAAGAGAGAAGCTTGGTTTTAGATGCATTAAAAGTAACCAGCCACTCCTTACCCCATTGTACTACGTGCTCAAGATCAGAGGAGAGAGAATTTGGGAGAACTTGGTCGTTTATTGTCTTAGATGTGCTACCATAAATGGTAGTGTCGTCAGCATAGATGTCTACAAATGATGTAAGGATGTGATTTGGAAGATCATTAATATAGATCAGGAAAAGAGTTGGGCCCAGGATGGATCCCTGAGGGACACCGGCATTAATACTGTGACCTTCTGATTTTTGCCCCTCAACTACTACTCTTATGAACCTATCAGAAAGAAATGATTTAATAATTGAGAAAACATTTCCAGCAATACCATAGCTAGAGATCTTATGAAGTAAACCTTTATGCCATACCCTATCAAAGGCCTTAGATATGTCAAGAGCAATTGCCCTAGAAAGGTTGTCCGTCGAGAGATTTGCTAATCCTGTGAGATATAACTGTAAGCAAATCTGCTGTAGATCTAGAAGAACGGAAACCATTTTGAGTGTCACTAAGACGGTTATTTTTGTTGAGATGGTTGATTACTTCTGTATTTAACACATATTCCAGCAACTTACTCATGACGCACAGGAGACTTATTGGCCTGTACTGAGAGGGGGATGACCAATCACCTGAATTCTTAAATACAGGGCATACTGATGAGATGTTCCAGGGAGATGGGAAACTATTCTCCTTAAGACAACGTTTAAACAGTTTTGTAAGTATGGACGCTAGTTCAGGTTGAAGTTTTTTGCGTACTATAATTGGAATACCGTCAGGGCCAGTTGCTTTACTGGAATCAAGGTTTTTGATTAGCTTGGCAACATCACGTACAGATATACGTATATCACATAGCGTGTTTTCTGATACAGGAGGAAATATTGGGGGTTGGCAGCCTTGATCGCAAAGGGTAGAATTAGCTGCAAAGTTCTTGACAAAGAGTTTGGCTTTGTCTGATGCTGACGAGATTACCTCAGGTCCATTGATAATAGTTGGGATGGAGCACACGCTTCTGTTCAGGATTCTGTTTGCTATTTGCCAAAACTGGTGGGAACCAAGCCGCTGCTCAGCTACTTTGGACTTAACAGATTGAGCATACAACTCTCTTGCATTCTGTATTACTTTCTTACAATGGTTGCTGGCAGTCCTGAAAGCGGCTTTAGTTTTCATACATCTATTACGTTTGAAGCAGTGGAAAAAGTGATTTCTGTGCGCAATGGCAGCAGCACATTCTGGAGAGAACCATGGCTGGCTGTTAGGTTTTTGCTGAAACTTTTTCGAGGGTATGAAACGGTCAATACCTACAATTAACCATTCCGTCAGGTCTAATACTATAGAGGACACATCCTTTTTAAACATAGAATGCAGAGGTAGATCAGATATAAATGTACGGAAGCTATCCCAGTCAGCCTTAGTGTATCGATATACTATACGATGGAGACGTATGTCTGGGGACTTATTGCATTTCATTTTTATCTTAATTGATACAACAGAGTGGTCGGAAGATCCAAGAGGCGACAGAACAGAAACTGAACATAGTTAAGGGCAAGTTGTGAGAAAAAGGTCTATTAGGCTCGCATACTGGCCGTCATTGTCGGGCACACGTTTACATTTCTACATATATTATGGGTCAGAAAAGGGCGCAAAAAGGGATTGTAAGAGATAGATTATCTTACGTGTTGGATATATTGTTGTTGAAGTGGTACAATCGTACGAAATTCACAGGCCCCTAATAACTGCAAATAGTTGTAACGGAACGAATATATTGATTCCTAAGATTCGAAGTCATTTCTATGAAAAGGTTTGATAATTGAACTTTTTATATTAATGGGGTTATTCGCACGTCTGTTTCCACAATGTATCTTATGTTACCATTGTTTCGGTTGATGTAATCTCGGACTTTGTTCAGGTGCATTTTACAAAGCTCGTGTATTTCTCGGTACATATTTGCAAGTTTAGTTGGATACAAGTTAAGAAAATGGTAAGTTTAATCGATTAGAACCGTGTGAGAATAGCATGCATGATGATAGTAGATAATACAAATATTACAGGCAAGGGCTCTCTCCTTCTCATGTAAGAAAACAGACTAGATAAATGAAAATGATATTAGGATACGGCTAGAATCGAACCCTGTAGGCAAGTGTTAAAAACAATGGAAAAATTGAATGTTAGACATTAAGTCCATTGTTTATTCTATTAGAAATAGTTAAATATTGTTTTCGTTTGAAAAAGATTCGATTGTCCATCAGTTAAATGAATTCACAATGCGAGTTAAAATATATTGTTTAAAAACAGGTTAGAATTAGAATTGAGGATTCTTTGTTTGTCAAAAGTGTGTTGGATTGACATGTGTAGAAAATGATATATAGTCACGTTCGAAAACACACGTCATAAACAAAGGAGATTTCTTAATATAGGAATCCGAGGGTTTGAAGTAAGAGAGAGTCAAGAGTTGATGAGGATCAGATATTCAGAGCAGATCACACACGGTGATGGTCAGTTGGAGAGGGGATACCCTTAGAAGCGAAGGGAGGAAAATAGCCTATGTGCATAAAAGTTTGAATTCCTGATATCACCGATCGGTCGATTGAAGAATAAAGAAACCAAATATGTTTGTAACAATTGTCTCGTTTCGTCATGCATCACAACAAAAAGTTAAATGTGTTTTTATCATTGTTCCGAACCTTGTACAACCCCCTTACAAGTAATGTGCCTCCTCCTCAATCATAAGTGAATTATCTCCTCCCGCCTATATGTGTTAACAAGACCCAAATATAAATGTCTCCCTAATTATCATCGTCATCTGTTCTCCGTCGCCATTTATGTGTCCCCAATATGTACCCCGTTAGACATGTCCAGCTATGTCCCCAATATGAGCCCCCTGCTACACAACATAAATTATCAATCTTCATCTAACAATGACGAAAATAAGAAAGATTGTCTCCTTCAATAACTATATATAGTATAATGTGGTATAATTCAATAACTATATATAGTATAATGTGGTATAATTCAATAACTATATATAGTATAATATATGGTATAATTTTAGTATACGAGTGGATTCAAGTATTTGGAACTGAGTTTGTCTGAAAATGCCTCAATAATGTGTGCTATCGTAGGCCATGTATATCAGCTAATATGTTTATTTTATCAAAGTAAATATAAGCGATAGATGTATGGGTGTAAACGCATGTAAGACAGTTTCTATCGAAGAACACGTATTTAAAACAAAACAAAATGAGAATAAGATATAACATGCAATTTAAATGCAAAAGAAAAAAAACGAAATCTCGATATTGAAAACTTACGTAAATCTTATAACCAAACAACCGAGCGAATGAGCGTTGTTGTTTTAAGAGAGATTTTATTGTTACAATTCTAATCTCCGATTGTATTTCAAGAAAATGATTGGAAAATAAAATAAAATAAAGCATTACAAAAAGAATTAAGCCGGTGTTTTCTTTCTCGGACGGGAATCAGAACGTTGATGTAGTCAAAGATAAGAAAAGTAGAGAATAGAAAACATCAGTTTAGGGAAAGGGCAAGGAATCTGAGATGGGGATGGATAAACTTGATGAACCCAATTTAAAAGTGAGGAGAAAAGGAGCTGGAAAAAAGGATATATAAAAACAAAAATCTAAAATCAAACGAAATGTTTTCAAGAGAATGTAAGGTAAAAATCAAGTAGCTAACGAACATGATGGAATTATTAATCATATATAACCGTTGCCTTTTGTAGACACGCTTGCTTTGCGATTTCTATATTCGCGGCCATCACACACACTCATATATATATATATATATATATATATATATAATTATATATATATATATATAGGTTTGAGGTGTTCAGAAGGCGTGACAAATGAAGACAACGAGGTTGTAAAGTAGTGGTCAATAAAAAGAGCAATATATATATATATATATATTTATTATTTGAGGGTAAACAGTTACATATGGTCGCAAGCCATCTGTTTCAGTCAAAGAGACTTCCTCAGGCGACCTAGAACATCTCGACGCCAAAGGTTCTTGGTCGTCTGAGGAAGTCTCTTTGACTGAAACAGATGGCTATTTGTAACGACCATATGTAACTATTTACCCTTAAATACTATATATATATATAAACACACACGCACATATATATATATGTATATATATATATATATATATATATATATATATATATATATATATATATTTCATTCAAACACAATTGTGTTTGAATACCTGGTTAAATGGCGGTTTTAATCATTGCGAACTACTTTAAAGCTTCACTGTTCACTCATTTTTCGACCAAATTTCAACTAATTATTGCAATTCATAGATCACATTCTCATCTATGTTGTGAAAAAAAATTCAATTTTCGTTCAGTAAAAGAAAAATTATGATGAATTTACTTATGTTCAAAATCGTAAATATACGTAATGAGGTGAGCGATGTTTTGTATGACCGGTTTCCATAGCAATAATGTTGCTTCAGCGACAAATGTTCCTAATAATTCACCTCTGATGCGGAAAGAAAAGTTACAAGTGAAACAGAGAAAAAGAAAGCTTGAAAGAGATATAACTGGGTGAAGTTTATTGAAAGAAGACGAGTGCTCTATATTGTTATTACATATGTGTTTGTTATGTTTATGGGGGCAAAAAAATAAGACTGAAATTAAACAAAGAACAAAGGAATTTACTGGAAGCCTGTGAAAACTATGGATTACAATAGAAAAATGCGAGTATGAAAAGCAATATGGTTAAGCTTAATCATGGGAAAGTAAAGAACAAGTTGTTAAAACTGGAAAAGAAAAGGACAAGGTATTCTAGTAAAAATATAATAAATTTACACTTAAAACATTGCATCATAAAGACCTTTTTAATTCAATTCCACATTATATAATCTATTCTTTATGTTGCAGTATTTTAAGTTATAAATTTATTATATTTTTATTAGAATATCTTGTCCTTTGCTTTTCCAGTTTTAACAACTAGTAACTTGTAATATAATATATATTGTTGCTACTTCTTGAGAGAAGCTTGCAATTACTCCAAGTTAATGTCAGGCATACGTGTGTAGATATATGACTCATCCGATCAGCTAATACCTGATGTAGCAAAGGATCTTGTCAGTATGTTCTGGATATTGTAAACGTATTTTATGAAACTTTGAGTGTCGTGTCAAAAAAAAAAAATGCAGATTTACATACCAATCCATAGATATCGCAAAATACTTGCGTAGTTTGGATGGCAGCACATCCCCATAAAATTGTTGTTCATGTCTTGTATTGTATGACCTCACATAATATAATATACTAGCAAAAGTACCCGTCGTTGACTGGGTTCAAAAACAGCCTACAGAAAATGAACTCTGATTTATGAAAGTATGATATGTTATGAAGAGAGAGAGAGAGAGAGAGTTGTGAAGAGATAGCTTCGAAATTGGGGATATCAAAACCAAATCAAAATATGATGAAAGTAAAATTAAAATAGATAAACCCCATATTTCTTCAAACTGAAACATAATTATCAAGGTATACTTTCGCAGATAGATATGAAAATCTTTATTAAAGTGTGTACCTATTTCCATTCTATGGAGGCCAGGCGCGAACGCAGAAGCCACAATTTTATTATACCATCCCTATTTAAGTTAAAACATACTTTTCAAAGTATTATTATGCACATCTATATCAAAAACACTTGTAAACGTTTTTTTTTTAATTTTTAATTTTTTATTTCCATACTTTGTGGACCAGGCGCTTACGCAGACCCCACAATTTTAATGAATCGTCATTATGCCAGATCAAACATACCCATTCCTGTGTCTCGATACATCTTCTATCATTATATGTAATCATTTTTTTTAAATAGTCAACCATATAGGAGTCTATTCGTGACCAGACACACACACATACATTCAGCTTTATATATATATATATATATATATATATATATATATATATATATATATATATATGAACACATGTATATATAATATGAATCGTAAGGTTCATGAATTTTCATATCGATAGTCTTGTAAATTAATATTATTTATTACATACGATTTTATATTTTTTTTAATTCAATAATACTTTTAAATTCAAGAGTAAAAAATTGTCGTATTCTATAATATTATTTTTCATATGAAATGTTTTGCATTTCATCCTTTATAGAAATTTACTTGATTTCATTAGTTTCGATTCATCGATAAATAGCAAGTAAAAGAAGAATATATTAACTTCTTTTTTATCATTTTACAGTTATATTTTAACAGATACCTAAAGTATTTGTCTTATATGGAAAATGGAAAAGATTTGGATTTCCTTTTAATAACAAAGTTATGGATTAAATATTTATTATTTACAATAATTTTTTAACAAAACGCCATGTTAAGCGAAACTAGCGCATTTGACTCACCCCCAGGATTTAGATATTTATTTAAACAATAAATTGCTGTTAAAATATATCGACTCAAACATTTATGATATTTTCCATTTAAGCGATCGGGCTTTTCTGGTAATTGCCCAATGTAATTTACATCGATTTATATAATTTACGGTAACTAATAACATTTCGTTTGAAATAATAACTTATTTATAAAAAAGTAATTGAGACATTTTTTGCTATAAAAATAATCATCGTCAATAAAGACAAACACTTGGCTCTCTATAACCCCTATCATCAATTTTCTCTAATCTATCTGTGTGCCTAAATCTAAACGCAGATTCCATGAAAAACACTTCTTTCCTAGCACTGTTCGTCTGTATGACACTGTTCTGCTTGCCTGCTTCCCGGCCGACTACAATATGGAAGCCTTCAAGTCCAGTGTAAACAAGTTCTTGTTGAGACACCCTTTAAATAATCAAATTCTACTTAATTTGCACCATTAAGGATTATACACAACGACATTTCTCTCATTCACGAGTGGTATTTTATAGCAATAATTTCCTAATCGAATGAATAGAGCTTCCGATAATAGGATCTACTGGGTAACTGCAGTAGATTGTGTCGGTAATTCCATTCAATTACTTGTTACTGATATGATATAGAACTCTATGTGAAAATATTTGACTTTGCTGAATCTTTTCTTAATTAAAACGTTGATATCCATGTTATATAAATATATATATCAGTGGCGTAGCAAGGGTAGGGCGCGGTCTGCCGCTGGTGGCACGTGCCAGGGATGGCATTTCTAGAAGGTAAAAAAAAAATATATGGAAGCTAAGAGAACATCTGAAATTTTATGTCGAAAAGGTTGTAAAACATCGGGACTCTTAGAGATATCGGAATCAGAAAAAAGTGCCCCCAATTTATGAGCAGTCCATGTCAGGAGACGGCATCTTGAGAGGGTAAAAAAAGAAAATAGAAAAATAAATACAAATAAATAAAAACTAAAAAAAATATCTTAAATTTTATACCAAAAAGTTGGTAAAATATTGGAACTTTTGGGAGTATTGGAATCGGACAAATTTGTCTCTATGTTACGAGCGGCACATACCAGGGGGTGGCGTTTAGTGAGGATACAAATAGAAAATAGAGAAATTAAATAAAAGTTTATAAAAAATCTGAAATTTTATACCGAAAACCTTGTAAAAAATCGGAACTTTTGGAGGTATTGGAATCGGAAAAATGTGTCCCTAATTAACGATTCTAAAATCGATCGTTTTATATTTTTAATTTAATTTTGCATTATTTGTACTGCTGACAGATATTTATTGTTTTTAAATTATCACTAAATCTAAAAACACAATAACATCAAAATACGATGTAAATATTTTTGTTTGTATAACAAAGTTTTACAAAAGTTGCTTTAATTCTCTAGGTAACCTTTCAAAGAAGGCAGTTGTTTTACATGTTCCAAACATGTTGAAAAGTTAAACAAATATTTTGTCAAGAAAAATATTTCAAACATCACTGATAATTAAATAATAAAACGGAAAATAAGCAACAGAAAATTTAGTAATTTTGGAGAAATATTAAGCAAGTACGGAATAAAAATCGACCTTAAACAGATTTTATGATCCTCATATCAGGGGATATCATTTGCTAAAATTATTTCTCCGGTGTCTAATTTTCCTACATTTTACTAAATAAAAATAAAAATATAAAAAGTGGTTTTTAATGCTTTTGACTCATTTGGGATTTTATCTGTTTTTCATTAATTAGATGGTGGGGGTTGTCTGGTACTTTTTGTGATGTACATATGTATACATGCATATAGGTATATGTATATATATATATATTTATGTATATATATGCGTATACATATATATATATATATATATATATATATATATATATATATATATATATATAAATACAAACACACACACATGTGTGTATACTAGTGATAAGACAGTTCCAAATGTTTTTCCGATTCCGATTCAATCATCGAATCTGTCTTAAATTCCTGCTTAGATACGATTCCCGATTCCGATTCTTTTAAAATTTCTAAATATTTAATTAGTGATTTGTTTTTGACTTCCTTTATTTCGAATTACTCTAAACTATTCTAATATCTGCATGTATTTTCGGAAACAAAAAATGCACTTATTTTGTGTGTGTTGGTTGGACATATATTAAATATATTTCTGGAATGTTTTCCTTTTAATTGATTTAAAATAATGAAACAACTAAAAATCAAAGCCGATTTGCATTTGTTATAAGTTGGCAAAACGCTATTTGAATATTTCATAAACAATTGAAAATAATTATGTATTGTAATGCAAAATAAAACGGTATAGAAAAAAAAGAGTTAACAGAAGAGTTAACAAAGTCCCCTCTCCATTTTAAACATGAGTTTCTAAATAACATAGTTACTTTATAGAAAACAATTCTTTACTTAAGAACGGATGTGAATGTATTCTTAACTATTCTATACCTTCTCTCTACCTATCAGTATTCAAGTGTTTAAACTAATCATAAAAATATGCCCAGTTATTAATACTGACAATTTTATAAATATGTAGTGGATTTATTCGTTTTAATGCAAAAAAATAATAAATTTAAACATACAAAAACAAGATGCAGATAATTATAACAGAAATACTTTTTACTCATATTGGGAGAATTTTAGACGAACATCCTTGGCTAAAAATGATATTTTCCTTTTGTTTTATTCGACTTTCATTTTCTTTTATGTGATTGTATGTGGACACTTGGAAATCTTGCCGAAAGAAGTACACACAATTATTATTATATCTACACTTTCGTAGATTAATTTAACCTAACATCATTAATATTCTAACATTGTAGAAATGTCCGCTAAGCCGAAGTCTACTGGCAAAGTTGTAAACTATACGTAAAAAAGCTCACAGAATTTATTTCCATGAGGAAAATAATTATTTTACTAGTGTTCTAAAATTCTACAATATTTCTGAAATGAAAAATCATTTTACGTCCAAATAATATTGAAGCAGATATCCACTCTTAATTCTTTAATGATTGTTTTGTTTATCTTTCCTGCAAGTTTTTTTTAAGGTATTAATGCGTAATCTCCAATAAATAGGATCTTGTTTTATTTTAGAAGATTTACTTAACCGAGAGACTAATACTACTACAACAACAACTACTACTACTACTACTTGTAATTTCTTATGATGAAAGAGTATCTTGTGTTGTTGCCGACGTGTAGGAGACGGGGAGTCTCGTCGTGGGCGACGAAGCGTTTCACTGAAGAACCACGGCAACACACAGCGAACCAACAAACAATGACAGCCACGGCGCGAAGGTAATTAACAAAGCTCAGCTGACTGCACGAATAAAAACGGAACCCAACGGTCACTAACGGAACCCAACGGTCATTGTACTGGTCGCCACGAACGTCAGAACCCGACTGCCTCGCACCTCCAATGGACCGATTTTTATTCCTCAAGATGGCCTAGCTAATTTGCATCCCCGCGAGATCTCGCGCGATCCTGCGAGATTCCGTCTCTAATAAAAGCAGGCAGGCGCCATCTTGGAACTCTTTCTTCCGCTGCCCCGACCACAGGATCAGCCACCACCCCGCACGCCAGGCACACACGGACCCTCTTGCGCCGAGGGCTACGGTTAGTCTCACATTCCCCCTGGTCTCCAGATCACATACGTGACACGGCGGACGTGGCCGTTTGATTCGAGCACTCCTGCGGAGGGGCATTGCCGGGACTTCCTCATCGGAGCTCTCAGAAGTGGCATCGGAAGCATCAGCATCAGCATTAGAGCTCGCAGTTGAGTCATCAGGTTCGTGGGGCACGGGTTGGATCCATCGCTCATCGTCGGATGACTCGCTACTTCCACTGCTTGCCGATTGGTCAGCGCTTAGAGCGGGCCGGACATCCCTTACGTGGCGCGGAGTATCATCGACTAGTATGGCCTGTTCACTGATGACGCCGGTGACCCGCCCCCTCCAAAAGCTGCTGGTGCACCGGCCGCCGGGTGGCTTCACCCAGACGGTGTCTCCCACTTGGTACGTCCCCTGGGGTTCTCGTTGGTCGGGTAGACACACTTCAACGTCTTTGACGCGCACGTGGTAGTGATGAATCGCATCAGCGGGCGCACTGCCGCCAGTCACGTCGTCCTTAGGCGTTGTGTTGTATCTGTAAACCGCCTTCGCGATCGTACACTTCTTCCTGGCCGCGATCCTCTTCACGGTTCAGTGGCACCGCTCCGCTATGCCGTTGCCGCTCGGCACATACGCGCATCGGTGTCGAAGGCGGATCCCCCAGTTGTCCATAAAATGCCTGAATTCCCTGCTGCAGAACGCCGTGTCGTTATCCGTGAGGATCTCCTCAGGCGGCCCCCTTTCGTAGAATATGGATTCCAATTCGTGGATGACACTGGTGGAATCCTGCCTCGCTAATTGGCGCCAAATCGCGAACCTCGTTGGCCCGCAGTCTATCAGCGTGAGGAAGTGTTGGCTGCCGTAGCGGGTTATATCCATACCCAACCGACTCCAGGTCGCGTCCACTCCCAGCTGTCCTTTCCCCCATCTGGCTGGAGCGGGGTCGATGGACTGGCACGTTTGGCACTACCTGACCACTGCTCTTACTGCGCTTTTTGGTATTGATGTCTAGCCAACTTCACAAAGTAGTAGGTCCGTTGTACTCCGGGGTGCCCACTGTCGTGATGTATCTTCCTGATTTCGTCCTCCTCGACGGAGGCAACACACAGAGGCAATGGCTTAGCTTCTTTCTTCATAGCCTCATACCATATCCGTGGTACCCGAGTGAGCTTGTCGGCGAGGTTGTAGTCCGAGGTGACGAGCACTACGTCTACGGACAGGTTGTACTCAGTCACCAGTTTTTTCACAGTCTCCAGCCTCCGTCTTATCAGCATTTCGCTGGCTGCCTTGGTGCGTGCCCTGGCCTTGCTTGTGAGTGTGTCCGACACCCAGTGGTGCACGCAAAGTGAGTCAGTGTGCACACGCAGTTTCTTCACTTCCCATTGAAGTGCCAGGTTAATGCCCTTTATTACAGCGTCGAGTTCTGCCAGGTTGATATGGGCAGCATCATTCGCCGGTCGCAGCAAGCAGGCATCCTCAACTACGGCCCCATCTTTCTCCAAAACTACACCGATAGCTAGAGAACTTGCGTCCACCCACACGCTCAGTTCGTCTCCCTGCACGCACCAGTCCCCTGTGGCGGGGTCATTCTTTTTCACACTAGCGACGGTCTCCTTTAACATTCGAACCAATAGTTCGTCGGTTATCTCATCGTCCCAGCCTTTGGTGACCGCATTTGCCCTCCTTTTTATGACGCCTGTCCCCGCACGAACCCATTCGCATACTGGAAGGTGCCCCACAAGTTTCCCGCACAGGGAGAACACGGCACGTCTTGTGTAAACGGCGGGTACGTCGGGAACTGCGGTTCCACGCCTCCACTTCAGGATTCCTCGCTCCTCTTGAATGCTCAAGCCCAACACGCGGGCGCCATCCTCAAGCCGCTCAGAGTCCTTGCAGTTTAGACCAAACTCGGCAAGTTTGGATCTTACGCGCGAAGATGACACGATATCTTCGTTCACGTATATATCGTCAATGTACGCCGATGTTCCCTTTCTGATCCATTCTTCTTGTGACAACACGGCATTGACGATAGCCTTCATTATCTGGGGTGCTACGTTTAGCCCAAATCCGAGTCGCGTAAGACAGTATCTCTTCCCGGAAAACATCACTGTCTGGAAAGGCCACATCACCTCGCCGATCCGGACTTCCAAGTATGCTTTTCTCAAGTCCAGTAGGGACACATTGGACCCCTGCCGGCGCCACTCTCGCAGCTTGCTGGCACAGACGTCGGCGTCCGCTGTGAACGCATCAACGTGCGCATTCAACTCGCGGTAGTCCATTACCGGCCTCACCTTTGACTTGTTAAGTTGGGCAACTGCCATCAGCGGTATCAGGCCCTTGGGGGGTCCAAGTTTGTCGTAGGGGTATGGAATCAGCCAACCGTTCTTAATCCATTCACGGAGCTCGCTTTCGTATGCAGGCCTTATCTGGTCGGGCATACGGTACTCTACCACTTTGTTTTGTAGTTTGGCTGGTTCCTTGTCTTCTGACCACCTCCAAGTGGCGGTCCACGCCTTCTGTTGGTCGTCGAACTCCGCACTGAAGTCCGGCTGGTCGACTCTTAGTGCTGCGCACACCGGGGGCCTATCCTGAAACTCTACAACACCAGCGCGCGTTATGCGCACGCCGCCCAGGGCTTTGATGGCATCGTAGCCTAGCAACAGGTCAAAACTCAGCGGCCTTTCGCGTGTCACCAGCGCTTCGACGTTGGCCGAGTTTCCAGTTCTTGTGCGAATGTGTACCACACCCACGCCGCAACACATTCGTATTTTTCCAGTAATGGTAGTTATCCTGACGTTCTTCTTTTTCCACGCCCGACAGAAGTCCGCACACACTATGGTGCGGGAACAACCGGAATCAAGGAGGGCTGAACATAACGTGTCATTAACTCGGACCTGAATGACAGGGAGCGCCTTGTTTATTTTTTGTTCGGGGAAGAGGTCGGCACTGGCACCTTGTCCCCGTCCCCGTTTCCCGCACAGTCTCGGGCCATGTGCCCAGTTTTGTTACAGCGGTAGCAGCGAACAGCCGTCGACCGCCTTCTACAATTCCTTGCCATGTGGCCCCGCCCGTTGCATCTGTAGCAGATGACATCACCTTGCGGGCTGGGTCCCTGAGACGGTCCTTCGCCACTTGGTGGGACCTGTGCAACGGCGACTACCGGTTCCTGCACCGTCGAGTCATCCTTCATTATTGTCCTGGCTCTGTCCACTAGGTCACTCAGCGGTAGTGAGGACATGGTAGAGGTTGCTCACAGGAGCTGCTTTGCTCCAGCGGGGAGTCCTGACAGGAATTTGTAGGCTAGGGCCCTCTCAGGAAGACCGCCGAACAACACCGTCAGCTTCTTAAGCTCGGCGAGATACACGTCCACAGTTTCACCCAAGCGTATAGACCTCGTCTCATACTGCTCCCATGCAGTGGCGGGGTCAGTGGCGAACGCCTAGTACAACGCCGCCTTGATACTCGAGTAGTCACACTTCTCCTCAGCGCTGAGTTGCTGATATACAGCGAAGGCCCCGCCTGTCAGCCGCAGAGGAATCACGCGCTCGATATTTTTCACGCCGGACAACTGACAATGTAACTCGACCTTCTCAACCCAGCTGAGTACCGGGTCGGATCCATCGAATTCCGGTATCAACTTTAGATCGAACCTATCCGCCATTGAAGAAAAGAAAACCAAGTTCGGAGTGGGGGGGGCGAAATAGCTGGAAAGAGTATCTTGTGTAGTTTCCGACGTGTAGGAGACGGGGAGTCTCGTCGTGGGCGACGAAGCGTTTCACTGAAGAACCACGGCAACACACAGCGAACCAACAAACAATGACAGCCACGGCGCGAAGGTAATTAACAAAGCTCAGCTGACTGCACGAATAAAAACGGAATCCAACGGTCACTAACGGAACCCAACGGTCATTGTACTGATCGCCACGAACGTCAGAACCCGACTGCCTCGCACCTCCAATGGACCGATTTTTATTCCTCAAGATGGCCTAGCTAATTTGCAACCCCGCGAGATATCGCGCGATCCTGCGAGATTCCGTCTCTAATAAAAGCAGGCAGGCGCCATCTTGGAACTCTTTCTTCCGCTGCCCCGACCACAGGATCAGCCACCACCCCGCACGCCAGGCACACACGGACCCTCTTTCGCCGAGGGCTACGGTTAGTCTCACAATATTATAAATTTAAATATGGAAAAATAATAAAAAAGTTATAAATTAGTAATTCTTTTTTAATCTATAAAACAGTTTAAATATATTTAGATTAGATTTTTAGCCATGCACTTACATCTTAATGCTGGCAAAATGTTCATGTCTTTCCGTGGAAACAAACCACTCAAAGGTTTCAAGAATTTAGTAGTAGTCTCAATGTTATTGCTTCTATACACAGCCAAGCTTAATTTTACAATCAGCCCACCGGTCGGGTGTGCAAAAACGAATCTCCGGCATCAACCCAAATGTTCTATTTGTGCCATGTACTAACCATTCATTGAAGCTGACTTGTGAAAATGCTGCACTCGGTTACATTTTTTGCATACTAGACCGGTTATTCTCGTTCTTTTCTGCATCTACACCTCGCTGGGACGTCTTGATTCAGTTGACTAGTTTAAGTATCAAGCAGACTGTGGAAACTAGATGGAGTAGTCGAGCAGTTGCTGTAAATGTTGTGGTAAAACATTATTGGAAGTCGTCATTGCCTTGGAACAGCTCACAGAAGAAGGAGAAATGCAACCACAAGATCAGATGCATCTTTAATTCTCAACTCAGTATTGCCGTTTCCGTTTCTTTTATTTCTGAGCCTTTGGAAAACTGCTCTGCCAGAAATCAATGATGCCCAGAAATATCTTAAAGAAAAGAGGCTGGAACTGCAACAAAGTTTTGCCAGGCTGATGGCGTTGTGAGTTTTTCTTCTTCAGAATAGAGAAAAGATGGTGGACACTGCAAAGAGACGAGTCAAAAAAAAACTCTGCTGTGAAATGGCATAAGCATGGAGCATCGTATCCGCAGAAAGAAACGAAGGGGTGGTGAACGATTGACTGATGCAACATTGGGGTTTGATACTGAGTTGAGACGGAAAATGCTGTCTGTCAGAGACAGGATGACTGAAGAAATATATTGTAGATTTCAAGAAGTTCACAATCTTGTACCGTCAAACCTACTTGATGATAATTATGATCATCAGTTTAAGTTGAGGAAGATACAGCTAAAGATAATTTCTATGTCGAATAGAAGAAATTACAGTATTTATGAAAGCTTCAGAAAAAGATAAAATCAATGGACCTCTTGAACTTTTGAACTTTATACAGAGATAGCACTTTGGGGATTCCGTCCCTTATATTGTGATCTAGCTGCACATTTTCCTTGTCCGAGCTATTAACCTTGCCAGCTCTGAGCGCTCTTTCTTGAAACTGAAATTCATAATAAACGACCTTTGATCAAAAATGAGCCAGGCAAGGCTTTAAGACTTAGCGATCCTCTCTAAAGAAAGGAAACTTGTCGATAGAGTGAATTTTGATAGAGTTATAGTGATAGAGTTATTGTATTGATAACTTTGCCGAAAAAAAGCGCGAAAAGCATGTTTGTAAATTTTCAACCGACTTGATGCTTTGCGATAGTTCTCTCAAAAAACATAAATTTATAGCCTTACTTTCAATTCATAAATACATTTAGAAATTGCTAAATTAAATTTAAATTAAAAATATGGGGAATCGTGTAAACATTAATCTGAAGGGAATTGTGTAAATATTATTTCAATGAAAATACAAATTAGGGATTTTGAAGGTTTTAACAGGTTGCCATATGGCAACAGTGGGGGGCGGTAAAAGACGTAATCTGATGCTAGGGGGAAAAGATGTAATCATATGTCAGTGGGAGGGAAGGGGACAAATGTAATTATATGCCAGCGGGGGAGGGGCAAAACAGGTAATTATTTGCCAGTGGGGGGAGTGGCAAAATTTACGACCGCCCCGGGCGGCAAAAACCTGATGCCACCGATATATATATATATATATATATATATATATATATATACACATATATATATATGTGCGTGTGTGTGTGCATGTGTGTGTATGCGTGTGTTTATACATCTATGATGTTTGCAGAATCCGTGCAATAATTTAGAGAATATATTATATAAACGTATATAGGCGTAAAATGCTTGTTTTATGAGTTGTAGGCAATTTAAACAACGCTTTATTGTAAGCAAATATTATCAATATCTAAAATAAATAATGTGTATCATATGACACTGTTATTTTTATCTATATACCATAAATAAGCATTGTCCTTGCGAGAAGCACACAAGTAAAATTAGCCCGAGCTTTGTTTTTTCACATAACTGAAAAAACATGAACAAAACTGAATAAACGTGTGTGTGTTCCAAAGTGTCTCTACTCATTCTTTTTTTGTTCTTTTGTTCTCGAGTCTATTTCTTTCTATCTTTTATCATTCTTTTCAATGCCGTCTGCGAGTGTGCATGTGTGTTTGCCTATCATAATCACATTTTATACACGACTAATTGTCTTTGTTCCCGTTTGTTAGCTTTTTTCCTTTCTATTTTCTTTTTTATTATTCACCTAGGTTTCCATAATAGGCACATGCATATATCAATGGTATTTCATCCTTTTCCGTATTGACGTTCGTGCTGTTAACTTTGGTGTGTTTTCTAAAAATACATTTTCTACTCACACGTTTTCTCGTTGCTCTTGTGCGCCCCGTTATCAATCTCCCTGATTTCCTTTCTCTCTCGCATCCTGTAGATGCTGTTGACTGTATGGTGTTAAGATTTCTTTTATCTTTTTTCTTGCCCCCTTTTATATAGTTGTATTTGTCTTGTTTCAAATGCCTCTCTTGTATTCAAATTTTATTTTCTTTGTTCAGCGTGACCAATTTTAGGTTGTAAATGAAACACCTTTTGTTTTTCTTTTTCTTTTTATATTACTTCGCGAAAAGTCCTCAAGCACCAAAGTTACTATTACGTTTCAAACGTTTTTCATACATTTGTGGCGAATAATTTCAAGAGAAAGTTCATGTTGCTTGCCCTTTATTCCAGATAAGGTGCGGGAGACAGCGTATGATCAATATTTAATAAGATTTCTTTCTCTCCCCCTCTCTCTCTCTATCTCTGCCTCTTTTAGATTCATGTAATGTAGCATTTGTTTACAACAATACTCATCAGCGAGTAAAACTAACTATGAGTTAATCGAATTGAGTCTGATTAAACTCGAGTTTACCAACTTAAGTTTGACTAAAAATTCACTACCTCATTACGTTATACCATGCTTTGGACCTGGATCAGCGTTCTCTTTTTATTTGTTTTGTTTTTTTAGTATGCGAACACTTGACTTCCTCGTATCTTTCAAATGTTATCATTATTCTGGATTCCTGCCAGCATTTACAAGAATTTTATTTTTTTACTTTTTAAAAGGCAACGAAATTCTCTTTCTAATTCATATTATTTTTCCAAACTTTTTCATATCTTACCGCATTTCTACCATTTCAAAGTTATTAACAATGTCAACACGTACAAAAAACGAAGTATTCACACAAACGCACTTTTATTTTCACACCGAATGCTCTTATCCTGCCTTAGTTTTTCTTCGTTACGACGACATCCCCTAACAAAAGGGCGACAAAATTCATTCTCAAAATTAAAAAAAAAAAAAATATATCAAAAATATATTCGTTTTTTCTCACTGGTTTATGAAAAACTAATTTCAATTTTAAATATGGCGCAAATTCATCGCAATGCGTCATATTTAGCTTAAACATAACCGCAGTTTCACGGCATTACAGGTTATCAGGCAATTACCTGTATGCCATTAATCGGAAAGTAAACAGAAATTTACAGTATTAATGCACATGGTATTCAGTCCAGCGCTTCTTGTCTTAATCTTATCGTGTAAACAATGATTATTTTTTACAGAAATTCTTAAACAATGTAGATTAATTATATATGCATTGTTTTAACCATAGCTTACATAATGTGTATTTAAATGTCTGATTTAAGCTATACATTCTTGTTTTATTATATTTAATAATTAGTGGGAGAGGCGCTCGGCTTCGCCGGATCGTAATATATGCTTAAATATCTTTTAATACATGCAGATTCTGTATTTATTATTATAGAGCCAATTCTCTACTGACTATTATATATACTCAATATAGACTAGTAATTTCCAAATTAAAATAAAAAAAAAACTTGAATGCCTAGAATTAGAATCACAACATTTTACTCCCCAGCTGCGTTTCTTACAGATGAAGCAATCGAGAGATAAGTAAGAAACATTTACAATTAATCAGGTTGAATATATTAATGTAATTTGGCCATGCGCAGAAAGAATTAAAGAAGTAAAATTATGTCTACAAGTTAAAATGAACAGTTTGCATTTCTACTTGTTAATAATTGTTTGTACATGTTATTCAGCAATCCAAACAAAAATTTACTCGTTATAAACTCTTTAATGTATGATTTCCTGATAATTTCATGTAATATCATTATTAGTTTAAGACTTTATCGGCTAAATATTTACATGCAGGCTGATGGACAGAGGAATACCGGCACATGCATCTGCTATTTTATTTTTATAGATTCAATTTAATAAAATTTAAAACATTTTATATTCCACAAAAGGTAATTTATAGTTTTCACTACTTATCTCGCAATCAAGCTAATACTCCCTAACATAAGGAAATTAATACTCACTTTTATTTGTATATTGTTAGGTAACGTAGGCTATGCCTTTCACTGATGAATATAACTATGGTATAATGATATATATATATATATATATATATATATATATATATATATATATATACATACATGCATATATATATGACTTACTTTTATGCACGTATTAATTATTAATTAATAATTAATAAATAATATTTAAATAATATATATATATATATATAATATTATTATAGCATTTCTAGATACAATTATCAATTATTATTGATATAATCTTATCCTGCAGAACATTGCGCATTTTTTTTCAAAAACTCGTTTCCTAATTTCTTAATTCGAACAGTTGTCCGGTAATTGGTTTCGACTAAGGATTTTAAGTGTAAATATCCGATTGCTGACTACTGTGCTACATTATCTTTAAGACTCTCGTAGTTGCCACAAAATTCCTTAAACAACAATTGTGCTGTGCATTCGGAAGTGGTCCCTGGACTAAACACTTTATTTACACACACACACACTTATATATATATATATATATATATATATATATATATATATATATATATATATATATATATATATATGTGTGTGTGTGTGTGTGTGTGTGTAGAGAGAGAGAGAGAGAAAGAGAGAGAAAGAGTAGTGATTTGCGAAATTCCTTACATTGTCCTGTCATAAAATAAGCTTCAGCATGATATTTGTATTAATGCAGATTTCGTTTTTATTATATTATACTAGCATTTAAGCCCGACGTTGCCCGGGTGTTTGGAGGTGTGTGTTTAGCAAAAAAAAGTGGTAGTAGGAAGGAGGGCTCGAGGTGCGAAAGGAACGAGATAAAAATGTGACGTATTTGCTGTGACGACCACCGCCAAACCAGAAGTGACGTAGGTTTAAATAAAGATTAGACAATCGAAAGGAGAAAATTACTTTCGAAAATATCGGCGAAAAAAAGCGCCCCCACACTATTGAGAAGTGCCCAGTTGAGGGTGAGGAAATGAATGTGTTTAGCCAATTTTTCGTTATTTGTTGTCTGAAGTGTCGAGCGACAAAACGATACTGATCCTGTGAAAATCCGTCGCCTCTGTCGAAAGTTTTAGGAAGACATGCAAACATACATACATATATTTATATATTGGTAGCTAGACCCAAACTGATTAACACGCTTACTCTATCTCTAAATATCCTTTATGTAAAATTTCAAATGAGTAGACCAGAAATTGCCTGAGTAAATTAAAAGCAGAGGTAAAATTCTTAAAATTTTCATCCCTACTATGACCCCTTAAAATTTATGGTTTTGGGGTACAGATCAAATTATTAAGTTAGATCCATGTTCACGGAACCTGTATCTAAAATTTCAATTGTTTATACTCAAATTGTCGGAGGAGTTTGGTAGAGTTCTCAAGGGTCAAAACGTTGAACTTTGACCCCTTAATAGCTAATTGTCTAGCCGAAAACGGATTACAAATATTTTCTCAAATCTCACTACCCTGTATATCAAATTTCGAGTCTGTAGACTGAAAATTATAGACTTTTTGCGTAGGAAAATGTACACAGACAGACACACACGGACACTTTTATAGATATATAGATACTAACATTTCAGCCCGGCGTTGCCCGAGTGTTTGGAGGTGTAGGTAGAGCAAAAAAATAAGTGTTAGTAGGAAGGCAGGCTCGAACTCGTACCTCAAATGGGGGAAAGAACGGGGGTGGGGAAACTGACGTTTTGCTGATATGACCACCTCCAAACCGGAAGTTACGTAGGTTAAAATTAAGGCTAGAAACCCTTCCGTTTAGCATGTCTGCCTAAAACTTTCGACAGAGGCGACGGATTTTCACAGGATCAGTATCCGTTTGATGATCGACCTTTAAGACGATAAACATAGAAAAATTGGCGCTAAAAACATTAATATCTTCACCTTCAATTGCGCACTTTCCAACTGTTTTTGCCGTTATTTTTGAAAGTCATCCTCTCCTTTCGATTGTCTAGCCTTTATTTAAACCTACGTCACTTTCGGTTTGGCTGTGGTCGTAACAGCAAAGACGTAAGGTTTTTTTCACGCTGTTTTCCTCCTTCGCGGTACGGATTCGAGCCTGCCTTTCTACTACCACTTTTTTTTTTTTTGCTCAACATACATATCCAAACATCCGGGAAACGCCGGGCGTAAATGCTAGTCTATATAGCTATAAAAGTGAACGTTTCTGTGTGTCTGTCTGTGTGTCTACGTGTGTGTCTGTCTGTGTACATTTTCCTACGCAATAAGTCTGTCAATTTTTTAGTTTACAGACTCGAAATTTGATATACAGGGTACTGAGATTTGGGAAAATCTATGTGATCGGTTTTCGATCAGCAATTTGGCTGTTAAGGGTCAAAGTTCAACGATTTGACCTTTGAGAACTCTACCCAACTCCTCCGACAATTTGGGGTCTAAACACGTGAAATTTTAGATATAGGTTCCTTGGACATGGATCTAACTTAATAACTTGATTTGAGCCCAAAAAAATAAATGTTAAGGGGTCATAATCGGGGTTAAAATTTTAAAAAATTGACCGTTTTTTTTTTGCCCAGCATACACATCCAAACACCTGGGCAACGCCGGGATGAAATGCTAGTATATCTATAAAACTGAAAAAGTCTGTCTGTCTATCTGTATGTCTGTGTACATTTTCCTACCAAATAACTCTGTCAATTTTCGGTCTACAGACTCGAAATTTGGCATACCAGATATTGAGAGTTGGGAAAATCTTTTTAATCAGTTTTCGGCCAGAAATTTGGCTGGTAAAGAGTCCAAGTTAAACAATGTGACCTTTGAGAATTACCAAACTCCTCCGCCAATTTTTGGTCTAAACACTCGAAATTGTAGATATTGATTACTTGAACAGGGAGCTAACGTTATAATTCTATTTGACCCCAAAACAATAAATGCAAAGGGATCAACATTGGGATCAAATTTAAACAAAAAATGACGGCTATGGTCTCTACCAACTTTTCTCTATAGTAGTTAAGGAACACTATTATATAGAAAGGCATTACCGTACATATTTACAATTGTTAATGTATATAGAGACACATAACTTTATGAACCCGAGCAAAACCGGGAGGAACTGCAAGTATATATAAAAGTGAAAGTGTGTGTCTGCGTGTGTGGCTGCGTGTATGTCTGCGTGTGTGGCTGCGTGTCTGTCTGTGTACATTCCCCTACGCAATAACTCTGTAAATTTTTAGTCTACGGACTCGAAATCTGATATACAGGGTACTGAGATTTGGGAAAATCTTTGTAATCCGTGTTCGGCCAGAAATTTGTCTATTAAGAGGTCAAAATTCAACGATTTGACCTTTTAGAACTCTACCAAACTCCCCCGTCAATTTCGGGTCTAAACAATTGAAATTTTAGATATATGTCCTTGGACATGGATCTAACTTAATAACTTCATTTGAGCCTTGAACAATAAATGTTAACGGGTCCTAATAGGGGTCAAACTTAAAAAAATTGACCTCTTCGGTCTCTACCAAATTACTCAGGTAATTTCTAGTCCAAACACTTTTACATATAGGTTATTCAGAGATAGGAAAAGCTTTTAAATCGGTTTGGGTCGAAAATTGGAGTTACCAATATATACATTTATGTATATGTATGTATGTATTTTTGCATGTCTTCCATATATTTCGACAGACGCGACTGATTTTCTCACGATCTGTATCGTTTTGAGGTTCGACCATTCAGATGACAAATGGCGAAATATTGGCTAAAAAGATTAATTACTTTACCCATAACTGGCCCTTTTCTACAGGGAGGGGTTGCTTTTTTCGCCGATATTTTCGAAAGTCATCCACACTTTACGATTATCTAGTCTCAATTTAAACCTACATCACTGTCGGTTTGGCGGTGGTCGTAACAGCAAATAAATGACGTTTTCCCCCGTTCTTTTCCTCCTTCGCGGTACGGGTTCGAGCCTTCCTTCCTACTACCATTTTTATTTTTTGCTCAACACAAACTTCCAAACACCCGGGCAATGCCGGACACCCATGCTAGTATATATATATATATATATATATATATATATATATATATATATATATATATATATATATATATATATAAGTGCGTGTGTGTGTGTGTATTAAATATATTGCACATACGTCTATTATTTATAACTTTGCAATTTATTTGATACATATCCTTCGTGGGAAATATTATTATCAAATACAATCGATTATATAGTTAACATGGATGCAAATGTAAATAATCCTATAAAAATGTTAGAATAGGATGTGATATTGTTCCAACTCAAATCTAATAAACCTTACATATTTGGCCAATTATTTGCTGAGGCCATTTTTCTTCGCCGAGACAAATCTGAGGCGATATATTTTTATATTTTATGCTGTAAGTGTCATGGATAAGAAATTATAAGGAATAAGAAACATTATTTATTAGCCTGAGTTCCCGGCGTTGCCCGGGTGTTTGGAAGTGTATGTTGAGCAAGAAACAAAAATAAATAAGAAAGGAGTAGTAGGCAGGCAGGCCGGAGCCCGTGACGCGAAAGCCGAGAGGAAAGTGACAGAAAATATAACGTATTACCGCTACTCCATGACACAACCGGAAGTTCAGAAATTTAAAATTAGGCAAAGTCAATCCAATCGATACTATGACTGGCAAAAAAATCGACCCCTCCGTGTAGAAAACTGCCCAGTTCAGGGCGAACGAAATAATGTTTTTGCCTAATATTTCGTTATTTGTCGCCCGGGACGTCGAGGTTCAGAATGATCCCAATCTCGTGAAATCCGTCGCCTCTGTCGGAACTTTTAGGCAGACATGTGTGCTCAAATACATACATCCATACACACATACATTAAACAGACTGGTAGATTTATATTATAGACTAGCCTGGGTGCCTGGTTTTGCCAGGGTGTTTTGAGGTGTGTGTTGAGCAATTAAAAAGGTGGTAGTAGGCAGGCAGGCTCAAATCCATATCGTGAACGAAGAAAAGAACGTGAAAAAACATGACGTCTTTGCCGTTACGTCCATTACCAAAGCGGAAGTGGCAAAGGTTTAAATTAAAGCTATTCTTTCGAAAATATTGGCGAAAAAAAGCGAATCCTCCTTGTAGAAAAAGTGCTCAGATTAGGGCGAAATAATGAATGTTTTTAGCGATTTTTTCGGTATTCGTCGTCCGCAGGGTCGAGCTGCAAAACTGTACAGATCTCATGGAAATACGTCGCCTCTGTCGAAAGTTTTAGGCAGATATACGTACATATATGCATACATACATACACGCACACATACATACATACATACATACATACATTTAAACAGACAGGTGAAATTTATATAATAGATGTCGACTTGGTGCGCTAATGTTTTCTAAAAAAATTGCATGCTTCTGTAACTATACCAGTTGAAATAGGACTTTTGTAATCTAACGTTCTTAATTTTTAATCGACCGCTTAAATTTGAAATATAATTTTTTCGAGACTTTACCTTTAAGTTTGAAATTCTCATCTTTGTCTCTCATTATTGAATTATTTGAACTACTGTTATCTTCTTATTTCTTATTCTTCCAACGTTTCGGCTGATGTAACATCCGACAATCTTCAGGTAACTTGTCGAATTCGGAAAGCTTTCTATTGATCACTGGAGTCTTCAAGGAATTTTGAACGGAACCCTTTGTTTCGTCCACCGAGGTATTTTGTTATCATTTTGTCAGTGGGGATCTGGAACAAGTTCATATTAATTCACAATTGTATACTGGATATTGCATAAGGATCGGATACTCAGTCTTCAGAACAATGTCATTTACAAGTGAATTTTACCAAGATTCTACGAGCAACGTTTATGTTATAGAACTACACATCTGCGAAGCAAAACATCACGAGGATACTTCCCGGCTTACTATAGTATGGTCGTTTTAAAGTTTAATATAAATACGTTTCTTGCCTAGCCATCCTCTTATACAATAAACCTTACTTAATAAAAAACATAAGATATCATCACCGTGTTTCTAGCTGTCTACTTAACACGCATTACATGTTATCTTCCAGTGACATCAGCAAATAAAAGAAATGTTTATCCATTACGCCACTGACTTTTGTTGAAAGAAAAATCAAGACGAATTGTTAATCCTCATCTAAATAAATCAGAAGTATACACTAACTTTTGTCTATATTTGTAATCAAGTTGCATCAGGAAATGCGCAGAATAAATTGACTCATGTGAGGAACTGATCAATTTATTTTTATATTAACATTTGATTTACTCGTGTCTATAAACTCTTCTCATTATTCCTGATTTTTACAAGTAGTAAGAGGTAATTTGTTATTGCTCTTACAACCATGAACATCTGGGAATGCCTTTTTTGTTTTTTTCCTGCATATTAGGTAGCTATATATTAGCGTAAAGAACGGGCTTTTGACCGAAATGACCCCGTATTTTGCCACCCAGAGTGCCAACGTAACCCATCGATTATCCTCCTACCTCGAATTCTTTTTTCCCTTTTATTTCTACTTATTTTTCCAGAGAGCACACCACCTCGCTTTCCAAAACCCTGTAATCTGCGACCGCTGTTCCTTAATTGTGCACTTCATTATTTCCCCACCACGGGATTTGACGCAGTCCCTTAGTGCACCTTGCCTAACGAAGCGGATAACATGATCTATATTAATAGAATCGTACTAATACAATGAGTGTAGTGTCAAAAATGTGGGCATGGTCTTTTTATTTTTCCCAACGTACTTTTAGTAATTGAAGTAACTTGGAAAAACAGTCGTTGATTTGCAAACAATCAATACTTCAAGTCAGCTGCTGTTAACCATTGTTATAGTATTGCTTGCCAAAAAGAAATGCACGAACGTGTACTTACATGATAGATCATGGCAATTATTATCATTACCAGCCAGCATGAATTGGAACAAATAATTAAGGACATTGGCAAGACTGATGCAAAAAGGTGGGCTCCCACTACCCTCTTAGAAAATTACTCACACCTGAAAGTATCTTATACCTCTACACAACCACCATTCCCTTACGCACGGATTATTGTTTGCTCATCTGAGCTGATGCATCTGCCACTGGACGTTCACTTTTTGATAGGCGTAAAATAGAGTCTAAATTCTAATAGATTCTGGACTAGCAAGCACGCACAAACCTCTCGTCCATCGCCGCAATTTTGGATCTGTGTGTCTATCTTAAAAGTACTTTAATGTAAAGTGTTATGAGAAAATCTCAACACTTGTGCCCAATCGATGTACATACCATCTGATTACAACGATAAACATCAAAATCCTACATTTAAAAATCTCAAAATGGTAAAAACATGGCTTGATAGTTTCTACAGATGCCTTCTGAATTCCTCTATGGATGTCAGTGTCGACAGAGAACCACCAAGGTAGACAAATGAATCAACTATCCCTAGTCTAGCACCACAGACTATAATGCCCGGTTTAACGTATGACTGGCCCAGTGTAGGAGCGAACATCACCTTTATTTTAGACAAACTGATCAGCAGACCAAAGACAGAGCAGGACTCAGCAAGGCTATCCATTATATGCTGCATATCAGTCTCAGCATCGTCTGCATACACTAACTCCTTGACATTATGTAACATTATGTAACTTGGATCTGGCATTAAATTGCTTAAAGTTATTGGGTTCAAGAGTGATAAGAACAAGGAATGGTTTGACCACAACAATCCTGAAATTAATCAGTTGCTGACGAATAAACATACAATTTATGAATCTTTTTTTCGTAAAGATCATTTTGATCATACAACTAATTTGCGACAATACAAATGCGAGAAAACCATATTGCGACGTTAGCTAAGAAGAATGAAAAAAAAACAATGGTGGATGAATATAACGGAGAAGATCCAAAAGGCGTTTGACACAAAGAATTCCTACCTCTGATGTCGAAAGATGGTTCTGTTGTCATTAAGGACCCAGAAAATATCTTGAAAAGATGACAAGTGAACTTTACTGATGTGTTTCACAATCACTCAGCTGTAGATGCTGATGCAATTGATAGCCTACCACAATGTGATATCATATTCAGAATGGATCGTTTCCCTAGTCTCGTTAATTGCAGTTGGTTATCGCACAAGTAAGCGGTGGCAAGGGACCTGGTTTGTATGGTGTTTTGGTGGAACTTCTTAAGGTTGGAAGTGTAAATATTGCTAATGCATACCTTGGATTTTTTTTGAGGAAATCCAGGCAGGTGGTCCTGTTCCACATTATTGGATTGATATTGTCTTAGTGACTCTCTTAAAAAGAAACAGACAGACGAATGCCTGTGGCCACTACCATGGGATCACACTTTTGGGAGCTGCTGGGAAAGTTTTTGCATGACTTGTATTAAACAGGTTACTAAATCCTATTCCAGAGACACAAAATGGAATTATCTCTGGCAGAGGAACTATGGATATGATTTTTCAGCCCGGCAAGTCCAGGGGAAATGCATTGAACAACATATACCGCTGTATCAAGTGTTTGTGTATCTGAAAAAAACATTTTACACCGTCAACAGGGATGCTCTCAGGCTGATCTTAGAGAAAGTAGGGTGTCCTTCAACCTTTGTTTGACTATTCAAGGAACTGCACAGGGACATGAACGCTCGATTCTCGTTAAAGAGAAAACTGTCTGAGGAAATCCCAGTTAACAGTGGTGTCAAACAAGGTGATATTCCTGCTCTTTTCTCTATATATATTCTACTCTACTTGCTCATGGGTTTTGGGATTGCCATAAAGGGTGACATGTTAAGTTTTTAACCACAGGTTGCATTTTAATTTTAGAAGATTAATATATATATATATATATATATATATATATATATATATATATATACACACATATATATATGAGTACTTTATTTAATCACATAATTTAATATACGAAAATATAATTTTATGCGTAAATTCTCAGTATTTACTTCAACAGTGCTCAATATATACGTAGAGCATGGTAGTAAGTTATGAAATAATGTATGGCAATTAAGCTACACAGAATATTCCGCGTTTCATTTTGTGAGAATCCGTCATACTTATGCAAAATGTTGTGGTTACTTAATCCAATCACATCCACATCAATTAAAAAACAGATTGCTGGCTCGATCGTAAGTAGACTCGGCAATAACTCAAGTGATTAAAATGTATTTAACAGATCAATCGTCATCTACGACACAGCCTTAAAATAGTAAATACAAAACTATTGATATTAAATATAAGTAGCAAAACAACGATCACATCAATAAAATTAAAATAGAAGAAAAATTAATTTAATCTGCTATACGGCGCCATACAATCAAATGATAAAAACAAAACTTGACAAGAAATTTCTAAACCTCATCGAAAGCACTTTCCCGTAACCAATCCCTTACACAAATTCTCAATAAAAATAACCTACATTTATAATATAACTGCTGAAGATAATTAAACACATACCAAAATAGTAAATAAAAGAATGAAAACAATAATAAAAATATACAATAAAAAAGTGAACAACATGCCAAAAATCAAATTAACCAAAAAGAACAAAAATATAACTAGTAAAAATAATAATAATAATATAAATAATAATAATAGTAAACCAAACCCAAACAACAACAATCATAATACTAAAAAAATACTTATAATGAACAAGATAAATGCAACTGCAGATCTCGCACAATCTGCCCATTTCAAAATAAATGTCTAATCAAAGGCTTAGTTTACCACGTCACAATATTTGCGTAAGAAAACCTTTATAACAAGAAATATTACGTAGGTATGAATCCTTGGATTTCACAATCCGATATTATGACCATAAAAGTATGTTCAAAAGCAAAAACAAAACACCGAATGAAAACAGCACTAGCAAACCAATACTGGGAACTCAATGAAAGTAGACGTTCACCGATAGTCGAATGAAAAATAGTAAGACAAGTAACCACGTGTAGGGAATTAGACGATTTATGTAGATTATGCTTGAATGATAAATTTGCTATCCTATACTTAAAAAAAACATCAACATCTATTGAACTGTAGGAGAGAAATAGCGAACAACTGTGTGCACAGTGTAAACTTTACTCTAGGATAGCGATATAAAATAATTTTAAATTGACAATATCAATAGAAAAGAAATAAATAAAATAAACATACATATACATAAATAATTATATATATATATATGTATATATATATATATATATATACATAAACTAAAATAATATCTGAATTACAGTAAACAGGTCACCTATCTGACGTCGTTTTTAAAAAAATATCTAACAAAATCTATGTTGAATATAGGTCAGTTTACTTGGATATCTACTCTTCCCATGAAAAACACACACAAAGAAAGGGGTGAACCTCTGGTCAACTGCACCTTTGTCCTGCAAGTTCAGGCCAATTGGCTGATTAGGGTGGGCGCAATGAAAACTAGGAAGCTGATTGACTAACTAAAAATTTAATAGCATGTGCGTATATAAAAGCGCGAGTTTACCACAACTCTTTGCATAAGCATGAAGAATTCTCACGAAAATGAAACGCGGAATATACTGTGTAGCTTAATTGCTATATATAATTTTATAAATATCGATGTAAGATAGCTGTTCCAAATGTATCTCCTCCTATTTTATATTCAGTCCTAAAGGATCAGTGGGATTGCAAAAGGTATTTTTGTGACGACTTAACTAAGGCATTTATATCCTAATATTTTCATTTTCTTGTTGCAGATACGAATAATAATGAGTTAAATTGGTAACACAACAATCCCTAGCATGATAGTGCATCAGAAGCATAAATGAATTATTAATTTTTGGAGAAATTGCATGAAGAATTGTCGTTACTATGTAGAAGATATATATTGTGGAGCAAAAACGTGGCCCGTTTGAATGATACCATTTCCGTCTTCTTAGATCTTAAACTATTTATAGTTAAAAATATAGTAAGCTTAACTTGGAGACTTCTTTTGTATGTGTGTGTGTCCGTGTGTATGTACATATATATAAATATTATTTGATTTCATAATTTGCTCATTTTAAACGTAGAGCGTGTTATAGCCTGACAAATATGCCTTATTATTGAAGATTACTTTTTGAAGGCTACTTTATTACTGTTATACCGGAGGGATCTACGCCGATTAGCACTATGCATAGCGCTAGTAATTCCAACACCGTGGAAAGAGATGCGACTGCATTTCAAGTGATACCGGGTGCGCAGCAGATATACACGCTTTCCTATCTTTGTACATTATTGTTAATAAACTTGTTCCTTAACCGAACCGCGACTTGATTGTTCTTATTTTCACTGTTGTTCAACGACACAACAGATTGGCGACAATGAATCGAAACGACCATCACTGCAGAGAATCACCAAAAGTGGTTGAAATAAAGATTCGTAAAAGCTTTACGGCAGAACACCTTCGCCATTTCAACAGATATTTGGATACGCAAGGATTAACAGCGAATTAATTACTACAATAGTAATTTGGCGACGGGGAAAAAACTTACTATCAAAATCTACAACGAAAAACGCGAATGTTGTCAATTATTTAATAATTCTGATGAAGTGTTTTATAAAGAGAAAAAGGTTCATTTTTCTTCATCAGAAGCCATACGGTAAGGAGTTTCTTCTGCAAAGTTAAATGTCCAAAACCAACTAGCAAATGCCGTGTGAGCTTATCGTTATTTCGATAACATCTGGGATTTGAAAAAAACACACGCTAGACTTTGTCAAGAGAAAAAGAGACAGACCGTGAAAAATACTTATTCGCGTACGTCATTTGTGCTTAGAAAACGCGTAAAGAATCAATTCATTTTTTGCAAAAGGCAAAGAGGGTAAAAAAAATAAATGTTTCCCGTACGAATTCGTCGGATATTTAAAGCGACGGATTTTATTTTTGTTACGTAAAAACGCGTGCAAATAATAAAAAAAAGTTAAACAAGTGTTATTTCGCTGTATTGTTTCTAGTAAAACTAGAAATATAGCGTTCAACAAATGAAGCTACAAAAGACGGCTAACCTGTTGTTCTTCAAACAAAAAGAATTTGGAAAGAAAACATGGTTGATTTTTTTTTACTAAGGAATATTTCTTTAATAAACGCGTAAACTGTAAAATGAATTCGTATGAGGATGCGAAATTCAAAGATTCACTATTGAAATAGTTCCAATTCCAAGCAGAGTAAAATCTCGCGTCGTAAAAGCAGCAAATTCAACAAGTAGAAAGAAACGAGAGAGTTAAACAAGCATTTGAAGAAAAATGCTTCAACAACAGAAACGTTTCGAGCAAATATTGATGAAAACACAGGAGGAACAAAGAAAAATACTGGAGGCGACACAGTTGATTAAAGCGGACGATAATCATAACGCATTTTCTCAAATAGCTGTGTGTGCCGCTATTGAAAATGTCAATTATAATCCAGAAGACGATATGAGGATATTTTATATCGGATTGTAGTACCTGTAAAGCCGTTCCACAAGTAAGTCGGATTCTACCTTTTTAGGCGACTACGTGTGACAAGAAAGAAAAGGCTTGAAGTTTTATTCCAAGTTCTGCAGAAGGGCAGGTCCTGTAGAATCAGCAGAAAAGAAAGTCCTGTAAAGTCAGCAGACGATCAAGTCCCAAAAAAATCACACATACACTAAAGTACTCTTAAAGCTGCAGCAGTTCACCGATACGATCATACTGACGTCGATCCTAGAAAAGACGCCCCCATGTTCCAAACACACTCCCTTTATCCTTCCGGCGTTCGTCCTCGGCCAATCAGCAGCCAAAGAACGGTCACGTGGGGCCCAGTGATGATCGCACAATCTACAAAATGAGGACGGCGCCATTTTGGAATTTCTTTCATGTTTCGGCCATGCACGTACGCACACCATAGGAGCGTTCCAAGGTAAGGCATGACGCGCAGACACGTGGGCGCTTCCTCCCTTTATTTCCTTCGACTCTACAACCTGGTAAGAAGCGAAAAAGTTAGATTTTTTTCTAAGGAAATTGGGAACAGGCGAGCATACAAAGTTCGCGAATTTTGTTCTCCCCCAAAAGACCAGTGAGTTGAGCTTCCAAGAAACAGTTACGCTACTTACAGAACTGTTTTCTGCAAAAACGTCTCTTTTCCATAGGCGATATAAATGTATGAATGTTACTAGAAGAGATGAAGACGACTACACTACTTATGCAAGTATACTTAACAAGCATTGCGACGGTTTTAAACTGAGGAATTATAATTAGAGAATTTTAAATGTTTAATATTTGTGAAAGGGCTGGTCTTAAATAAAGACGCTGGAATCAGGCGCCGTGTTTTAAATAAACTCGATAACGAACCGAATTTTAAACTACAACTCTTAGCAGAAGACTGTGAACGGTTTATTGCGTTGAAACAAGAGTTTTGACCTAGAGGAAAGCGGAGTGTCGCATATTTAAAAGACCCATCAAAAGAAAAATTCTACTTCAAAAAATAACAAGAGAAAGAAACAGGGAAAAGATCCACCTGGACAATGTGGGAGGTGTGGAAATAAATATTGGTAGAATGAGTGTCCCTATAAGTTCAAACAATATTACAACTGACATCGCATTGTAGAAACAAATCTGGTAGAAAGACATCAATTAAACTTACGAAAATGTAACCTGAGGAACAAAATATCCGGAAATTTTTACAGGTGAAAATGTTTGAAAAGAAAGTAAGGCTACAGCTTGATAGTGGGTCTGACATTTCCATTGTTAATATACAGACATGAAAGAGGCAGGAAGCATCAGTGGTAAAAAATACCTTCGAAGGAGATTTATTGCCGAATATTTTTTTCCAGAACAGGGCCGAAAAAGCAAGAATTTTTGTCTTGCGAAAATAAAACAACCTCTTTGGAACTGATCTGTTCGAAAAGTTTAGACTATGGGATCTGCCTTTAAGCTCATTTTGTCAAATGTTGGGGATTCGAATATGGAGGCAGAAAAGTTAAGAGGGAGTTAAAAGAAATTACCCAGACGTACTTGCAGGCGGTTTGGGAAGCAGTAGCAAAATTTAACGTAAAAATAAATGAACAGCCAGTGTTCAGAAAAAAAAGAAATGTTCCATATGCCGCTATAGACTAGAGACGGTGAATTAGAAAGACTCGAAAATATGGGTGTCATCGGAAAAATTCATCACAGTGAGTGGGCTGCACCAACGGTTTACTTCAAAAAGAAGAGTAAGGAAATTCGGGTTTGCGCCGACTTTGCGACAGGCTTCAACAGAGCATTACAAGACCACCATTATCCTCTTCCGAGCCCAGTACAGATATGTGCGAGACTGAGTGGAGGGAAATATTTTTCTAAAATGGATTTCAGTGATGAATACTTACAAGTTCCAGTCGATGAGGAGTTTTCAAAGCTGCTATGTATTAATATACGTAAGGGAGTGTACAAGTTTAACAGATTTCCTTTTGGGGTCAAAGTCGCCCCTGCAAATTATGGATATTATGTTAAATGGGTTGGATTTCGCAGTAGGGTAACTGGGCGATGTGTTAATAAAAAGCGCTAGCAAAGAACAACACAAAGCTCATGTAAACCAAGTATTCAAAAGGATCCAGGATTATGGATTTAAAATAAAACAGGATAATGTACATTTTTCATGGAGAATATAAAATACTTGGGGCAAATCATCGATAAACATAGAAAAAGGCCAGATCCAGATAGATTGAATGCAATAAAGAATATGCCTGCTCCAGAAAATGTTGCGGCTTTATAAAGAGTATAAGGTTTGGCAAATTACTACAATGTATTTGTGCCAAATATGCATAAACTAAGGGCGCCTTTAAATGAACTGTTAAGGAAAGACCAAAAATGGGTCTGGACGCATGAGCGCGAAGAAGCATTTCGGGAAATTAAAGACTTTAACGTCTGACTTGTTTCCGGCACATTATAATCCCAACCGTGAAATTATAGTTGCAAGCGATGCCAGCTCCTATGGGATAGGGGCATGCATTTTACACAAAATGGATGATGGAAAAGTGAATTCCATAGCACATTCATCCCGATCACTTTTGCCAGCCGAAAAGAACTACTCACAAATTGAAAAAGAGGCGCTAAGTATTATATTCGTGGTAAAGAAATTTAATTGCTTCCTGCACGGTAGGAAATTTCTGTTACAAACAGACCACAAACTATTATTACCGATTTCGGATCGAAAAAAGCGACTACCACAACATACGGCGAATAGACTGCAAAGATTGAGTACCATACTTCTGAACTACAATTTTCAAATGGAGTACGCACCATCTAAAAATTTTGGTCATGCAGACAGGTTATCGAGGTTAATACATAAGCAGACATAACCGTTAAAGGATATGTTAATAGCAGCCATTCAAGCAGAAGTTTAAGTAAAAATACGTTATGTGACACAACAAACGAACTTCCAGTAATGCTTGATGAGATTAGGAGTAAAGCAGAGATGGACGAATTTATTATACGCACAAAGGAAAGGATCAACAATAACGAATTGGATGAAGAAATTTATTCAATTTGCGACAACGTCCTGTTATATAGCGACAGGAGCGTAATTCCTGCGACATTACAGGAAAGAATGTTCAATGAATTCCATGTAGGACATCCAGGTATACTAAGATTTAAATGCCTTATGCGCTTATCGTTTATTGGCAAAACCTGGATAAGGATATAGAAGGAAAAATCAGGGAATGTAGAGGATGTGCATTAGCTATGAAATCTCCTCCGATTCAATTCGGATCATGGGCAAAACCGGACCGACATTGGTCTAATATTCATTTAGATTTTGCAGGACCGCTAAATGCGTTCTACTACCTCATTGATGTAGACATCCTATCTAAATGACCGGAAGTATAAAAATATAAGAATGCCACATCCGAGGAAACTATCAACTTTCTGTATGGACTATTCTCTAGGTTTGGAGTAGTAGACTGCATTGTTACAGACAATGGAACGCAATTTACGTCTACCGAATTTAAACATTTTTCGAGGATAATATAATCGAACATATAACCATTCCGCCATACAACCCAAGAAGTAATGGACAAGCAGAGAAATTCGTTGACACATTCAAGGGAGCTCTGAAAAAAGCTAGTGGGTCGCCGACGGATAAGTCAATCCAACAGTTTTTACAAGTCTACGGAGTCACTTCGAATGCAAACATCGAAATGTCGAAGACAACTGCTGAGGTTATGTTCGGAAGCAAAGTTAGATCGATTTTTCACAAGTTGTTACCAAACTAGGATAGGCCAAACTTAAAAAAAACCGATAGCACAAAAACGGTATAACGTTGGCGAAAGAGCCTTCTACAAGATTTTCTGGAATCTCGGCATTGTTGGGAAACAAATAGACAACATGGTCTACATGATTAAGAGACCAGACTTCGTGCACAAACGTCACACTAACCAAATTCGGAAAAGATACTCAAACAACGAAGTGACCAGATCACCTAAGGAGGACATCATGGACACAGTGTTTGCTACTTTTCAGGTGCCCATACCAGAGAAAACCCCGGAAAACAGAAGATCAAACAGAAAACGGAAATCAACAGAATTGATTAGGGTGAACCAAAAACTAAAACGTCATTAATCCCAGACGGGATACTTTCATAGGGGTGTTATACCGGCCTTCCTTGAACAGAGGGATTTACACCGATTAGCACTATGCATAGCGCTAGTAGTTCCAACACCGATGAGAGAGCTGCGACTGCACTTCAACTGCTAACCGAGTGCCCAGCAGATATACATGCTTTCCTATCTTTGTACATTATTGTTAATACACTTGTTCCTTAACCGAACCTCGACTTGATTGTACTTATTTTCACTGTTTTTCCACAACACAACAATTACTTTCTCTTTTTCTCTCTTTCTCTCCCTTTATCTCTCTCTCTATATATATATATGCATATAGATACATGCATATATGCAGATACATAATAATATATATATATATATATATATATATATATATATATATATACTGTTTATATTTACGGTTTACTTTTTTAATAAACTGTTAAATTATCTCTGCACCTTACCTTTTCTTTAAATATCGCTAAAATTTTTCATTAAAATAGATATAATATAAAACAATACAAGGTATATAGTTATTCTGAGTTGTTTTTATCTTAAAAAAGATAGTGTTTATTCATTGAAAGAAAATTACTGCGTGCGTGTTCGTGTTTACATTTTTAATAAACTGTTGAATTATCTCGCCAGCTGATTTTCTCTAATTTTTCATTAAACTAGACTTAAATGTTTAAAAATACATCTATAGTTGTTCTGATTTGTTTCTGTTTTTTTAAAAAATAGTGTTTATTCATAAATAATCCTTACGAGCCGAACTCAGATTTTTCTCTAAGGTAAATAATAGCACTTCAAGTTATTTATTTATTTCAAATTTTATCAAATTTATTAAAAAAATGTTTGTACTTATACACTTATGTTACCGGTATGCTATAATAACATTATTCTTTAGAAAACTATTTTAATATCGAATTTAACCTGAAAATACGATTTTTAAAAATAGTACAGTAACATAAGTGCATAGGCACCAAATTTTTAAATCAAATTTATTTAAAAATTATTGTTATAATTTAATTTATTGGTGTATTTTTTTTCAGATATTTTAATCAAAAATCCCGAAAATTTACAATTGTTGTAATTGTAAATTTTCGGGACATTTTGATTAATATAAAGTAAAAATCTAAGAAAAATTTCCGGTCTGCCTACACCATCAAATAAAATGGAGCCTCCAATTTACCGACAAATTATTCAGTATAGTTACTATTTAGTAAATACTTACCCTTATTTTCGAATTTTGCTATTTCCAAATTACTAACAAGGGAAGTCATGGGTATTTGGAAAGAAGCTAATCCATGTCTACCTCTTTTAAGTGAAATGACTATTTCAAAAAAGGTGACTATCCTATGTTTCAAGAAAGTCAAACGAATGAATAGAAGATCTCTCCCCACTTCCCATACGAAATTCTGGCTAGAAAAACTGGATTCACTATTTGATATGTCGTCCTCTTCTTGCAATCGGCAAGTTTTAAGTTGCGGCAACCCTCATGTAAAATGTAATAAAGAAAATTGCCAGATTGAGTACATTACTTGCATCTGTCCTCTTTTACAAAAGTCAGTTATTTTCTATTTTCCCAATGTTTTTGGTAGATGAACTTATATCCAAACAAATTTCCATACTTTAATGCTAACTAATTTTTATATTAATCTGTTTATATATATTTTAATATAAGTAAAATCTGTTTCATTCAGGTTCCAGTTGAGGACCGTAAATACCTAATGAATCAGAGGAGCAAAATAGGGCCGAAAGGTACTTTTCAGCTTGGTCCAGTTGATAAAAGTGCTATAAAAAGTAAAAAGGGACGGGGTTAATAAAAAAATGTACATTCATCACCAACATCTTCAACTTCAAATCTCCAGAGTAATATTTCCTCCCCTTCTTACTCATCTTCTCAAAGTGAAGAACCAGAAGAAGTATATTTGCAGCCAAAGAGTCATCTAAAAGGCTCTTATAGCTTTATTAAATTTCCCAGATATGCTCTTGAGTTAGTCAGAGAGGGGCATATTTTGGATTTGCAGGCTATGGGCCTTCTTATACCCAATATTGATATAAGCAATGTTTTTATTGATAAATGTAAAGTGGTCAGGGCAAAAACTAAAGTTAAAACAACTAACCCCCCAATTAAAACATAATGAAAGTGTGGGCAATCTGATATGCATTGGAGTAGATGGGAGAATAGATAAGGATACATTGTTTTATAAAGAAATTGTGGAAGTAAGTGGACAGAAAACTATGAAAAAAACTACCAGAACACCGTTTAACTTTTAAAATAGAGGAAGCATATAAAAGTGAATATCTGACACACAGAGTTCTTCCTAAGAGTGGTTCATCAGGTGTTGTTCATGCAGAGCAAGTGATGGATGTTTTGCTTTAATTCAATAGGGAAAACACTATCAAGGTGGAATGGTGGCAATTTTAGAGAAAAAAAAAAACTTTAAAAAAATCTTCATACAATTGGTTGCTGTTTGCACCATAACGAACTAGCTTTCAGGACTCTTTTTAAAAACATGAATGGTTGCAAAAAAGGCCCTACAATATTCAGCTGACCCCTGGGGAAATTATTCTCAAATGATTGTCATGATTTACCCCAAATATCCTTTTTACACTATTAGCAGTCCTCTGGATTCAATTTTGAAAATTTATGAAAAAATGACCTCAGTTGTGGCCAAAGCTTACTGTATTAATACGCAGTAGCTATTTCTAGAGGTAAGGTTGACTCTAGATATGCTTCGTGGAATATTGGTCCTTTAATTGTTAATGTGTATGCCATTTGTTGGTTTGAAATATAAAAAAAATAATAAATTCCAGAATTAGCAATCGCATATGTTTAATATGATCCAGAATATTAAGGAGCAGCCTCATGAAATCCAGCAGATCGCATTAAAATCATACAAGGTAATGCATTTTGTTTACTGCCCGAAAACCTTCTATGGTTTATTTAAATGGTCAAATCTAAGGAGGTTGAAGTAAGAGAAGAAGCTTTAAAAGAATTTTGGCCATTAGGTAAGTAAACCTTATTTATATATCAATGCCTCAATTATTTATTCCAATTTATGCAAACATTTTTAAGGTTTTATCTAATTTTACCATAATTATTAAAGCAGTACACATTGAATTTTTTAATATTCAATTAATTTTTATATGTTTCAGGAGCGGGGAATCAAACAAGAAACGATTATAAGAATGCCAAATATAAATTTTAATGCAATTTATTGGACACAATAGATTTTACATTGTGTGGTATCTTTGAACCACCAATGACGGAAGATATTTCTGATTCTGAAATTCGAAAATCATTATTTTTGGGGAACAAGCTTGACTTGCCAGATTTGCTAGCAAATTCTCAGGGTGTGGAAAGGGCAGTCAAGATTACAGCGGAAGCATCATGTGTCAATGGCTTGATTACAAAACCATATACAGTTGTACATGGTTTGGAATCAAGCCATCGACACATCACAGCCAAAGTTTTGAGTCAGAAAATGAGACCGTCATTTATGTCTAAAGGCTATCATATGGAACAATTTCACTCAATATATTAAGCTATAAAAATAATGTTTTGTCTTTTACTTATTTGTTTGTTTGTTATATTTTCACTTATAACAGTAAAATCAATTTTAATATATCGAAATATTACTACTTAATTCATAACATAAAAAGAGAGTTTGCTAATGCAACTCTGTGATGAATGGAGTACTTGTCATTCATCTCAACAAAAATAACCTTTTCAGTGACATGCAATGAGCTGTTCCCTCAGACAGATCAACAGATATCACACATAATCAGTGAATTTATTTGCGAAGGTTTCATTTTTAGAGCGGTAGCTCTTAGCATATCTAAGGCATTTGATAGAGTCCAACACAAAGGTTTACTTCATAAAATCTCTAGCCATGGAATAGCTCGAAATGTCCTCTCAAGCATAAAATACGTTCACTCTAATAGGTCTATTTACATGGTCGTTAATAGGCAGAAATACGTAGTCACAGTAGTAATGCTGGCATGCCCCAAGGATCTATATTGGATCCAACTTTCTTCCGTATATTTATCAAGGACCTGACAAACCATATTCCTCAATAATTTGTCGACACGTATGCAGACAATACTACCATCTACAGAAGCCGAAAAAATCAGAATTTTCTGATTCTCTCTCCTCTGACCTTAAACGTGTGCTGCAATGGGATAAGGAATGGCTTGTCAGCTTTAATCCATTCAAAACGAAACTGTTATCTGTTCACCATTTACGCTTATATCCCCAGTTTACCCCAATTGAAATGAAAATCTCTTGCCTTGATGAAGCACCATGTTTTGAAAAACTCCTGGGACTCAATTTTATCCTGGATATGAATGAAATACCTACATCAGCTCCCCAACTAGTCTAGAAAGTATCTCACTCCCGTCACGATCTTCTACCTGTACAAAAAAATCAAGTATGTTCTAAGAGGGAGTACTGCTGTCACATCTGGGTTGGAGCTCAAAAGAATGCTCTTTCCTGACTTGACAGAATGTAGAACATCTACTTAATAGTTAACCCTGATCCTAGAGTTGCAACAGAGCCTTGATAAGTGGTGACCCTAAAATAAAAAGAATGAAAAGGGGCGATGGTGCAGATTTTCAATTCGAAGGTTATTTATGATTTGTTATATTAATATTGTTTTATGAAATAAAAAGACATCACCTGATTTGAAATACAGAAATCTTCTGTTATTCATATGCGTATTTAAGACAAACCTTGAAAATAAGAATGTTTAGTATATTTCTGTCTACAACTTTAATACATATCGCTAAAAAAACCCGCTAAAGCATTTGATCTAATTTTTTGCATGAGTACTTAATAAGTCCAGGCGCAACTTTCGGTAAGTGCCATTTTTTAATATTATAAGAAAAGTGAAAAATCGATCTACCCTAATATATATATATATATATATATATATATATATATATATATATATATATATATATATATATATATATACTAGCAAAAGTACCCGTCGTTTACTGGGTTCAAAAACAGCCTTCAGAAAATAGACTCTGATTTATGGAATTATGATAGGTTATGAAAAGGAAGGGCTGTAAGGAGATAGCATCGAATTTGGGAGTATCAAATCCAAAACAAAATATGATGAAAGTAAAAATAAAATAGATAAACACCATAATTTATTATACCATACCTGTTCACACTGAAACACTTATTACAATATTCTGTGGATCTATATTAAAAAACCTTGTTAAACTTTGTGACATATTTCCATTCTATGGAGGGCAGGTGCGAACGAACACCTCATAAGTTTATTATACAATATTTCTTCAAACTGAAACATAATTATCAAATTATACCCACGCAGATTGATATGAAAAGTCTTTATTAAAGTTTGTGCCTATTTACATTCTATGGAGGCCAGGAGTGAACACAGACCCCACAATTTTATCATACCATCTTAACTTAAATAGTTAAAACATACTTATCAAAGGATTATTATGTATATCAATATCAAAAGCACTCGTAAACGTTTTTTTTTTAATTTCCATACTTTGTGGACCAGGCGCGTATGCACACCTCACAATTTTAATGAATCATCATTATGCCAGATCAAACATACCCATTCCTGTGTCTCAATACATCTTCTATCATTATATTTTATCAGTTTTCTATAATAGTCAATCATATAGGAGCCTGTTCGTGACTAGACACACACAGACGTTCAGCTTTATATTATAAATATATATATATATAGAGAGAGATAAATAGATAGATAGATAGATAGAGAGAGAGAGAGCTATATTCAAATGATGGAAGACTTAACACAAAATTTAGATACTAGTTTAAACCTACGCATTTAAAGGTGAAGAATTGTACAGTAAGTACTTAAAGGCAAATGTAAAATATTTAACAGTAGATTGTAGATTTTATTTGCTTTAAAACGTGTTTCAAATGTTTTATCTAGTTTCTTACTAAATTCTTACTAAATCCATCTAATGATTCAAATGATGCATTGTTATACTAAACGTTTTTTTTTATTTATCAGGAGATATTTGATTCTTACCAGTGCTATAATAGTATAGTTCATTGAAAATACCCCATGGATTAAAAGAGATTAAAAGGCACACTGTTGCTTTATCTAGTGAAACGTATTATCAGGTAGAAATTGCCAGGCAGATGGAACGTTCAAGTAAGGAATTAAAACTATTAAAAGGGACAAGATAACAAAGTCTTTTAAAAACAGAAATGGATAAGGCCGTAAAAGTTTATAACCGCTAGGGAAGACAGATATTATTAGAAGCGGGATGGAAAAGATGTTAAGCTATACTTGTCTTAAGCCAGCAAAAAGAAACGACTGAAATTCGAAAAAAAAAACATGAACATTGAACAGATGATGATTGGGTAAAAATTGTTTGGCTTGACAGAAGCTATTTGGAAGTAAGTTAACAGCTTCTATTTCCTAATGTTTGAGAACAACAATTGAAATATTTATGTTAATACACATCTATAACATCTATTCAAAAAATTGTAGCAAATTATCAGTTTTTATTTGATTTTCGGAGCGGGTTATGTTTTCTGTAAAGAAGGAGATATATATACTCCTGATTATGTGGTTTTAACTGTAAAAGTTGGAGGAGGAAGCGTAATAGTTTGGGGTTGCATGGCTTCTCCAGACACTGGATTACTGTCCACCTGTGAGGGAAAAATTAAGTCCAAAATTTACACTTACATGCTGGATAAGGCTTACGAAATCTTTTTGGCTAAAATATTTAATAATGACATTCCTAGTTATGTAATCTTCCAACAAGGCAATGCCACATGTTATACGTTAAAAGTTCCAAGGGTTGGTTCGAGAAAAAAGGGATTACAGTGATGAAGTTATCCTTTTAATCTCTAGACCTAAATCCCATTGAAACTTTGTCGTCACAGATAGGGAAAAGAGTGATAATGCACAAATGTTCATCAAAAAACTTTAGAGACCAAACTCTATTAGGAATGGCACAAAATAGATCCTAAGACATGCAACAAGTTAGCCAATAATACGTTAAACGAATATAAGCGGTTATAAAAGCAAAGGCAGGACATACTAAATACGGATTGTTGTTAAAATCAATTTTTAATGTTTATTTCACTATTCCTAACCCAGTCTGAATCAAAATTTCGATTTTTCGTTAGGGCTCAATAATTTGGACTAAAGCTGTATGTGCATATATTGTGTTTATATGCATATATACTTTGGGGAATCGTCTACTTACCAAGGCCTAACGAATAGTCGAGGATAAGTGTTAATGCGTGTAAATTAAATTTTGCGACAACATCGTAAAGATAGTGCTGGCTGTTGTATTACATTTGATTATTTAAGGGGGAAGTTCAATAATAACTTGTTAACATTATAATTGAAGAGGACAACTATACAGCTATTTGTAAGTAAGGTGGAGTTAGTGTTCTTTAGTTACTAGGTTTACTGTTAATAGAGTGAGTACACCAGCAAACAAAATATGCGTTACTGAGATAAGGCTTGCCCCTCTAAACAAATCCACTACGCTATCAGCCAACAAAATATGACTGCTCGTAGTATGCTATTTGGACGAAATATCACAATCGGGTTATACTGCTATGGGGTTGAGAAATAGAATTGGACGACATGGATAGATATTGTCACTTTGCACTCAATCTTCTTACGTTTCGTACGGCATAATCGCGTTCATACACCAGGCTCGTCAGATCATCGAAGTTAAGCAAGGTTGACCCTGGTAAGTACCAGATGGGTGACCATTTGGAAATTCTAGACGCTGCGTGTTCTCTCTGCTTATCTCGGCATTTGTTTGCAGTCGTCCTATACATACAGTTCACTTTAACAATGTCGACTCAGGAAAGGTTTGCTTCGAGATTGCGCACCTCCTATCACAAAAAATTTGGGAATTCATAGTCTGTCAAAGACTGAAGGAGTATGTTTGTTTTCTGTTTCTGTTGTGATAAAGTTTTTTTTCTGCACTGAGAAGAAGATGAAAAAACTATATAAAAAAGTTTACCAGAAGATGGAATATCATACTGGTGCTCAGATTGAACATTGGAATCCTCTTTCCAGTAAATTCCTGCAGATACATTTCTCATCGTCTCAAATTACCTAAGCAATCCTATTTCGTTGACCTGAAATCCTGTGATTTCTGCTTCTGTGATTACTTAAAGGTAAAGATCGCCGTTAACAATACCCAGATATTGGAAGAGTTGAAGGATAACATAGGAATAGAGATCAGGCGTCTACCATATATCATGATCAAATAAGGTTTCAACAAATTCAATGTTCGAGTTACATCAGTTATCGGGCAAGCAGACGCCTAGATAGAACATATTGAGAATAAGCCACTAATAAGATTCGAAATTCAATCATATACATTCATATACGATCTTACATCATTACACTACTATTAAGTAAACAAAACCAAGAAACGTCTACCGTGAAAAATTAGGGACCAAAAAGAAAATAAGGCAAGTTGAGAACCACGCTATATATATATATATATATATATATATATATATATATATATATATATATATATATATATATAGTAAAAACGTTCAAAAGGTAATGCCTCCTATTTTTATTCTACCCGATAGATCTGGAGAAGCTTGAACATTTTATCCTTATAATGAGTAAACTTTCGCATTGATGGTCGGATACTTGAAACTCTCTGCTGCATATATTTACAGTGTGCTACTCTAAGAAAACAAGCGAGATCAAGGAATGCCTAAATGCAAAGATGCGTCATTTATTTCGGTAATGCAGAAACAATTAAACAGATACACCTTTTATCGGCGCTTGTAGAACATGTACATAACCAATGCAGTTAATTTTAGTACAGTTAAAAGTGTGGTCATCGGTTTTAGAGTAGCGAAAGTTATGCAACTGAAAAAAAATGAGCTTTGGACTTTTCCGACCGAGATTGAATAAGTTAATTGAGAATTGTGGTGACTATGTACAAAAATAAATTTTAGACTAAGTCTTTTTTAGTACTCTTCTTATTTTCGTAGCTCTACACCGCTTTTTTTTTTTTTTTTAGTAAAGATAGATTTTTTGGCACGATTAATATATATATATATATATATATATATATATATATAACTACTTCATTTACTCACAGAAATTAATATACGAAAGTGTAAATTTATGCGTAAACATTAAGTATTTACTTCAACCGTGCTGCATACGTAGGTAGAGCTTGTTAGTAATTTTTAAAATATATATGCTGATAAAGTTACATTGAATATTCCGCGTTTCATCCACTCTAGGATTATTCAAGCCTGAAGAATCCTAGAGTGGATGAAACGCGGAATATTAAGTGTAACTTCATCGCCATATATATTATATATATATATATATATATATATATATATATATATATATATATATATATATATGTGTGTGTGTGTATGTGTGTTTGTGTGTCGTTTAACCCAAGAAACGCCTAAATAACAAGACTAGAAAGCTTATATTATTGTGTTATTGCCTCTAAATCTCAAATGAAAAATATACCTAACAGCTTGTTAGTTGTTGAATATAACAGCTTCAGTCATGTTAAACTGACACCGTAGTACTTTTTGTGCGATTTATTTGTAAATTAAGGTTATACATGCCTATCTTTATAAACGTATGTAAACTAGAGCCCATATTCTTGCCAATACTAAAAAGTACATGAGGCAAAAAAATTATCTAAATTAAAATACAGTTTCATTCTGAAATGTGATCATAAAACTATGTTGTATCCATCTGTTCTTTACTTCAAGACCTCGGCCGAGGAAGTTGATTACAATATAAACAAACAAACGAACGATTATTAATTCTGAAAATTCAGGGAATTAATAAAAAAAATACGGTTATGAATAAAAATACGTCTTGTGTCTCTTTTCATTGCCACTGTAAAAACTGTTATTAAACATTTATTGCCCTTTTCCTATAAACTCAACATATATGCTATGATAAATATGATGTAATAAATAAGAAAAACATGGTATGGTATTTTAAGAATGAATAACGAATGGATTATCAAATAAAGCATTATATGGGACTTATATAGAAACAAGTACAGAGACGCGGAGCGTCACCATCGAATACTGAAACTCGAACAATATATTTATCCTGGCATAAATGTGTATAGGAATATCGTATACAGTAAAATAGATTATGAATAGACAACAAAATGGAATTTAAAACTAGTAAATCATAAAGAGAAAGAAATATATTACAATCAAAAGCTTCAGGAAAAATACATAAGTAACTTACTGAATGCAAAATTAGGAAATTATTTGTTGAAAACTATAAACAATATAAAAAATAAAAATAAATAACTAACTTATGTAAACAATATAAATATTATAAAACATTAAATAATTTCAAACGAATAAAGTTCGAATAGTGTTATGAGATAAGCTTATATACGCATTGCTGTTATAACAGACTTATACAAAGACTATAAATATAGTTACATTAAAAACGTTGTAGCAATTCGTTGAGGTTAAAATCCGAGAATCAGGACGTAGTCTATATAATATACATTTGCAGCTAAGTTTACTTGTTCAGTTGTGAAAAAATGATTATATTCAGTTGGAAAATAAGAAAGTAAATATAAGAACAAACCAAAGAAATACTGAACTAACTGATTGAAACATTAGTGAAGTAAATTACTTGTGTTATTCAGAATAACGGATTGGATTGAATAAAAAAAATAATGAATAAACAACAAAGGCTATTCTATAGATGCCCCATTATCTCTGTCGGTTTAGTGATGGCAGTTCTCATTCAATTCATATGATGAGCTAACAAAAATGCTTGTTGAAACTACAGCGTAACAAACATAGAGTAATGGTATTTAAAAAATTACTATTGAAAACGAGTGAAAAGGATGTATGCGACTTCATCCTAAAATACAGAACAAAAAAGGACAGGCACGTTTTTTTGTATTCTTCTTGGGCGCATAGTTTTAATACAGGCGTTCAATCCTACTTAAAACTGAAAGGTAGCCAACAAGCGATGAAGAAAACTACTAATAAAGACGTGAGCTCACATCTGAAAAAGCAATATAGAATCAAAGTAAGAGTGAACAAAAACAATACAAAAGGCAATCTGATGTCGATATGCGGCCTAAATGCGACGACTTGTCACCAATAAGGAGACGAAAGAAAATTAGTTTTAAACGTGTGATTCAGTGATTTATGGCTTTTGTGCAATTAACCTTTTCTCGCAGAAACAATTAAAAACGAAGAAATGCATTTAAAAAGGTAACATAAAAACACTTGATCGGTGACATTCTTCAATCGTCATCAGATGTTCTCGTTTCGTTCAAATTAACCGAAGATAGGTGAGGCAAATGGTTAGGTAGTGGTAACACGATCGGATTCGACAACTGTGTCTTTTTTCTGCTTTTTCTGCTTAATTTATGCCATAATCTGCAATGCGATTTACCATTAAGCCTTACGATGCGTCTATTAAATTAGCCCGGTTAACAACGAAAAAGCACTTTTGTAGTAAAAAATCATAGACCGACAAAAATATGGCATAATGTCGTTGATAGATCGTTTTCGTTAGATCATCAAAGTTAAATGACGTTAGCTTTTTGATGGTTTGAAGAGCGAATTGACGTAAGAGTAATGATTATTCGAGATATTACTAAGTCTAGATATTGATGATGCTGAGTCACCTTAGTATCAGATGATGTGTGTGTTAGAACACGATACATATTTGCAGAAAATAAAAACTGATGTTGTCAAACTCATTTTCACTGAATGAAATACAGATTATTGGAAACCCTTCTGAATTCAATATCCTCACATAGTTTTACTATAAGTAAACTTTAAAAAAGTGTAACGTTATGGTTTGCAGGAGATCAGTCTGGTTATAATGTTTTCCATGGGTTTGAATTATTGAAAAGAAAATCTAATTATGGCGATCTCGTCTTACACTGGTGACATGGACAAGGAAAGGAAAATGTTCTCATTGTTCGAAGAACGATAAATTATTATTGCTAAGGAGGGATCAATGAGTTCCTATCAATTAGCCAACTGCCATGGTAATATCGACGGATAAAGGAAAGGGTAGCATAGTTTCCTCTTTAGGGACCGATTTAAGGATACGAAACAGGCCAGCCCCACTATGTGGCGATGCCATTTTTTTATTTTATTAAAAGAATAAAGATTTCTATGAGCGTCTTTATATGTGTCAGCATTGTCTTAGGGGTCAGGTTGATATTGAAAAAAGAAATAATAGTTGAAATCTGGAAAACCACTCAAAATGAGGAAAGGAGTTATTCAATGCTTAACTTATATTTATAGCTATACTTGTGAAATGTAAGTGTGAATGATATACGCGATGAGAAATGGTCGTTTTAAAACAAAATGCCACAATTCGCAAAATAATTTTCTTTTATACTTCGCAGCAAATCAATAAAAATACGAAAAATTAAATCTGCAATGGCGTTTACTTTTTCGGACGTGAAACTTGAACAATCTTTTTCAATTTAACTTTGAAGGTTAAATTATACTTGATTGCAGTTGTAAGTTCGAAAACCAAAACCTGCTTTATTGATGTAAACTTGTTAGTCTTACCTTATCGCAATACTTTTTTTATGGTTTTTCGTACGTTTTAATGTTTTTATATTAAAGCTGCGTTAATCACAATCCCCGTTCTTTATTTATGCATATTGAAATCACACTAAATACATATTAAGATATTAATTAGTGTTGGATTTGATCTATATTAAAATTGATCGATTTTTATCAGTTTGAATAGTCGTCATTTACAATATGCTCACTAATTCACCAATATCTTAATAATCTTTGGACTGTTATTCTCAAGCTCATTCATAATATAGTGCTTGCTGTCAACCTAACTTTTCTTTTTTGCCGTTTACATTGCAATCGCTTCAATTGTTACTCCTTTTATATCAATCGCGTCGAATTTATTAGCAGTTAAAACTATCTAGAAATTAGAGGACTGAAACTTTCTATTAAAAACAATATGGGTTATCACTAAAATCAATCAGACGAGTTAACACATAGGTGTAAAAAATAGTTATCAATCTATTGGTTTAGAGATAAAAAAAAGTGTTATCAAGCCAACGAGATAAAAAGTAAACGAGGGATCACACAGAAACTATAATTGCGGATTTTGTCTTTTTGTTTTTCAAATGTTTTAGTTGCTCTGCGAACACATTATTACAAATTTCAATAATTTAAACAGAGTTCATCATAGGACATAACGTGTCACATTTTCTCTAGTATGCTATTAAACCTCTGCTGATGACGCTATCACGTTTTCTTGCAACAGTAAACATTTCAATTTCGCTTTAAGGAATGAAGATGATGAAAGGAACTGCGAATACCGTAAATGCAGAGCGAATTGCAAAAAGATGATTAAAAAAATGAAGGGAAAAGATGATAATATGAAAATAAACGAAATTAAATAAGGTAAGAATAAGAGAGAAACGAGTCGAGAAAGACCGTGAAAAGTTAAATAATTCTGCACAAGATAATGACTGCGTAAAGATTATTTTTTTAATAACGTGATGCATTTTTTTTTTAATAATTTGAAAAAAGATAAAGATAATAGGAAGGGCATGGCGAATAAAGACAGGGAAGAATAAGAGAAAAAAGATGTGAAGAATTACATTATAATATCACAATCCATTATAATTTTGTGAAATTATTTTAATTTTTGTCAAACATAATTGAATAAATGTATATTATTTTTTGATATACCAACTCTATTATTTCGCCAATGTCAGTATTATAATCCTTATTTCCAGAGTTATTTAATAAATGCATATGTTTTCGATCTTTCTTAAAATCTTTTTTGTGAAACCTTTACGTTTTGAACGAGGCGAAGTGCCTCTCTCTCTAATTAATCCATATTGGAAGGTGTAATCATATTAATATTTTTTAATTATTCTCTGCAAACTGTATCGTTGTATTTATATATGTGTAGAAAATCTTCCGCAACTTTCAATAGAATTTCATGAGTTTTTTTTTACATGGTGGTCACTATCTATCAAGGCCCGTAAGCCACTCAGGGATAAGTATTATTGCAAGTACAGTACGTTAGTGTGGAGATTTAATGAAGTGTTTACTTAAGGGGGCGGTTCATCAGTAATTTGTTTACGTTGAACTTGAAGACATCCAGGTTGTAGTCAGGTGGGAAGCACGCAGACGGAACAGAGTTCCACAGGCGTGCAGTTCTAAGAAAGAAGCTTTCTCATCGAATCTACGTTTTGATTTAGGCACAGATAAAGAGTGATGACAATTTTTGACAGTGGATTCAGCTAGATGGGTGTTTTTCGTGAAAGATTGGCGAGGGGGGGACCAGAGATTGGAGTTCAGACGAGCATCTGCCATGGAAATAATGATAAAACAAAAATAGGCTCACAACGTCCCTTCTGTGGGAGAGAAGTTGCAGGGAAGAGAAAAGGGCATCCTCCACTAAGCCACGAAGTCTATTTTGTACTCTGTCAAGGCAGGATATGCTGTTTTTAGCAGCTTCTGCCTAGATGTGGCATCAGTATTCCATCCTTGGACGTATCTTAAGAATACTAACTGATCACAATGTAATAAAGATTATATTGTTCTCACCGTTTAAGTTGAGAGTTTATTGTGAATATTATCTTTTATACAGAGTGAAACTTAGCATTCATGCTTGTCTATCTTGTTGAAAATCGGACACTACGTTTTTTTGAATATTCAGATGCATTAAACATTAAGCAGGCTATTATAAAAGAAAAATACCGTCATGTTAATTTGCCCTACTCGGATTCTTAAGAGGACAGAGTCATACAAAAGTTAATTTTCTGTGACTGAAATCCAACCAACCAAAAATGAGAATTATGGATTGAGAGAGAAAATATTTTTTCTGATTAGAATCGTATTTATACTCAATTGGCAAATGATTTAGGCACATTTATTAACGTTTTCATTAGATTTGTCATGTTTTATATACATAACCATGTACTTTAGTTGTTTAAGTGTGACTGAAACTGTCGGTAAGGGAATGGATCTTTTTAGCAAATATCCAAGTCAGAATATCATAACGCAAGTTTATGTACGTTAGTAGGTACGTTTCACACATAAAAATAAATAGCAGATTAATCAAACATGATGAATACAAATGTATCAGTTGTTACCAATGTAAACAAGTTTTATTTTACTCATTTTGAAATGATTTCTCTAAAATCTCATCTCTTACAACAATGCAAATTTAAATACATTTCAAAAAAAGATACTCGTTTTGTTGATTCAAAATTTATAATAGAGTTACTTCTTTAGTAAGAAAACACATAACATTCAATTGAATTCTTGAATCCGTAATTAAGGGGAGGGATATTCGTTTTATTTATTTAAAGAAAATTTCGCTGACAATGACAATTATTTTTTAAAGAAGAAGGAAAAAACATTCTTTTCTAATAGTAATAAAAGAACAATAATACTTTGAAAATTCTAGTATACAGATTGATATAGATGGTACTGTGTAATTTCCACAGTATCTCTTAGTTTTTTATGCATGAATTTCAACTGAATTGATTAAGAAAGTACATGTCCTTAAACTTTTAATTTTAAATATTAAGAATTCAATCTTAAATTGTACAATACATACAGGACGCCAAAGAGTTTCTGTTTCTCATCTGCTTAATTAAGCGATTTATTTAATTCTTAAAATTATTATGCTTAATAACGCTGCTTAATAATATAACTAGGAATAATAACATTTTTGCAGTTAATTCTAACCTTTATGACCAAGGCCGCCAAACCCCAGTATTTCCGAGTGTATCTGAAAACACGCTATGTGACATACAAATACCTGTACGTGAGGTTGTCAAGCTAATCAAAAAATTGATCCCAGTAAAGCAACTGTACCTGACGGCATTCCAATTATAGTGCTCAAAAAGCTTCAACCAGAACTAGCACCCATACTTACAAAATTATTTAAGAGTTGTCTTAAGTAGAAATGCTTCTCATCACCTTGAACAATCTCATCAGTATGCCCTGTATTAAGAAATCAGGTGATAGATCACCCCCTTTCATTACATACCAATAAGTCGTCTGTGTATCATGAGTAAGATGTTGGAATCCGTGTTAAATAGAGAAGTAGTCAACCATCTCAGAAAAAACAATCTTCTTAGCGACGTGCAACCTTCTTGGTTACTTTCTGCTAGATCTACAACATACGCGCTTACAGTTATATATCGTAGGATTAGCGAATCTCTCGAAGGAGGCTTCCAATCAAGGGCCATCGCTCTCGACATATCAAAGGCCTTTGATAAGGTATGGCATAAAGGACTACTTCACAAGATCTCCAGCATCGGTTGAAGTGAATGGCTCTTGTCTTGTGGATACTCCATGTTTTGACAAGCTTCTGGGCTTGACACTTTCTACTGACCTGGAATGGAACACGTACATCACATCCATTGCCAAGGTCGCTGGAAAAATGTGGGATCGTTCTACCGCTCCAGTAGATATCTACCTGCTGATGCAATTCTCTACCTATATAAAAGCCAGATACGGCCAACAATGGAGCAATGTTGCAACATCTGTACAGGAGCTGCTAGGAACAGCTTATCCTGCCTTGACAAAGTTCAAAATAGACTTCGGAGCTTAGTGGGGCATGTCCTTTTCTCTTGCCTGCAACGTTGCGAGCCTGTCTCATTGTTATCGCTATTTTCATGGCAAGTGTTTAGCTGAGCTTCAATCTATGCCCCCCCTCGGCGAACTTTCACGAAAAACACTTGTGTAGCCGAAAACACTATCAATAATTTCCCACACTCTTTATCTCTACCTAAACCCAAATGCAGATTCCGCAAACAAAGCCCCAATAACTATACGCCTGTGGAACTCTCTTCCGATTGCCTGCTTTCTAGTTGACTGCAATCTGATTGTCTTCAAGTCCAACGTAAACAAGTTCTTGATGAACAGTCTCCCTAGTAATCCAATCGACAAAATTCCCATTACTTATGTTTACTACGCCATAATCACATTGACTAATGTATACCCATTAACCCTAATCTTCCAGTGACCTCCGGACCTTGATAAGGGGTGATTCTTGTGTATAAAAAATAATAATAATTCTTATTCAACGCTAAAAATATTTTATTGACAATACGTACATTAACTTCATCTTTCACGTATATGTTGTTTACATTGTTTGTCGTGTCACAGTCATATTACCGAAACACACATCCAAAAGACAAGAGAAATGGCAGTAAAGCAGTAAATACTTTATTTCTCCTTTTTTTCCAACTTTTTCTTTTTGACTGTGGCTGATGTAAATGACTAACAAAGCATAGTATAATTTGTTGTAATATTAAACTTTTCACGACCTATGTAAAACAACCATTGTGAAAGATGTTAATCAAATGATTTGGATTTCCAACGGGTTATTATTAATAGTGGTAATATAAACCTAACGGTTAGTAATAATAGTAGTATCAATTTTTATTTAAATAATAACAGCAGTAAAGAAGAGGAGAAATACAGATGATGAATTACCTATCCCATGACACACCTGTCATCTCGAGGAAGTTGATACAATTATCTCAAGTACTTTTAGAACAAAACATTTCTCAATACATAGACGGAATATGTTTCCTTTTAATATAAATATATATATATATATGTTTATATATATATATATATATATATATATATATACATTTACACTCACACACACACACATATATGTATCAGTAGTTTTTTTCTATACTAAAGTCTTTGTATGATTGGTATCGGAAATTGACAGTGGAAGGAATTATACTTCTTAAAACATATTATTTAAAAATAAACCAATGCAAATCATGTTTTGGCCCAAAGTGCAATAATCTCCTCAAATAGACATAACATATGTACATCAATTTACTGCCTGAATCTTTTGTCCAATGTTACATAAATCTTGAATATGATATGCATCTTCACTACAGCTGATGGGGGCCTCAACGAAGCAACATTACCATAAGTTCACTCCTTTGATCCAACGAATGAGTATTGGGTATAGGGCGAGCTTTTCAGGATTTCGAATACGCCAACTTTGCACTGTGGTCTATGGGTATATCTTAATTCTAATTGATAGTTTATGCCGAAAACGCGTCCACATCGTTAAAAAGATCACATTTCCTACTTGAGAAGATAATAAATATTATAAAAATAGGGGTTACTTTATATAAGCAAAAACAAATCCCTGTCGTTCAAGAGAATGTGAATGAATTATATTAAACATGCAACGAATAAATTATGGATTTTCCCTTAAAACTTTACCATCAAGAACTGCATTTGTATCTTCTGAAGTTCATTTTTTTAAAGAAAACTTCCAATACAGACATCGTCTACGCATGTTACTTATAAAAAAGACATGTTAATTTTAATATTTTAGTATAATTCAAATAATGCGGGTCATAAATATTCGCAACATTAACGTAGACACTGTGTGCGGCTACCTTGACATTATATCTAACAACACGGTGTTAATTTGTAGTTTTATTATTTATCATCTCTTTTATCATTTATTATAATATGCCCTCTTTCATGTTTATTAACTGTAATAGTCATCATATATGTTTTTGATTAAATTATTGTGCATTTGATCCGTATTGCCAGGCGGTCGGTCTTTTGATGCATAGTAGCACAAACATGACAAGAAACATTCTTGATCTAAAAGCGACAACACGAATGTATACACAATACCATTTCTCTCTAACACATGTTAATACATATACCCTAACACTAACAGAATAGGTATAAAATCTGAACAATATTTATTAATTTATCCTATGCACATAAATTTTTACACACAAAATCGCACAGCGCCAGGCAAAAGGAAAGCATCCGGTCAATTTCTTTTTACAGAAACAGACTAACTTTTTTTTTTAATCTATTACGCTGAGAATAAATTTCTTTTGGGATTTTAATTTTGATTTCAATGAGATATTTTTAAATAATTTTTACTTTTAATACCTTTACTTTATATATAACATTTTAAAGAGCGTTTCTCGAATTATCTAGTCGTTTAAATTGCAAGCCTATAAAACAATCATGCCTTATATTCAGAACATTTAATACAAAATGGAAAAAAATGCCAATTCGCACAATATTCATATTTTGATTCAAGCTACGCTGAAAACAACTCATAATATCAACGAAGGTTTGGCACAAGAACCAGTATTGGACGCACATTACTGGTTTAAGAAATTTCATGGCGGCGTCGAAAGTCTGGAAGATGATAAGCATAGCGGTCAGTCATCGGATGTTGACATCGATCGATTAAGAGCCTTAGTCAAGGTAAATCTAAGCAAATCTGTAGAAGAACTTGCTTCTGAATTAGACGTAATGTATATGACGATTTCTACCCACTTGAGATGGGTTGGAAAGGCAGAACAACTTGATAAAAGGATGCCTCACGACAACCAAACGAAACATCATGAAGTATCATCTTTTTTACGCAACAAGAACGACCCGTTTCTTGACCGGGTTGTGACGTGCGATGAAAAGTTACGCTTAACTAAGTGATTAGACGCTTACCAAGCTCTATGACAGTTCCCGTGAAAAATGCTTAAAAAGTCTAAGTGATATCGAAAACGCTTTCAGCGATTTCATTGCCACTAGAACAAAAGATCTTTACGTTAATGACATGAATACACTTGTTTTGCTTTACCAAACGTGTGTTAATTAATATCGTGCTCATTTCGATTAATAAATTTTTGTTTGAGCCGATATGTACATCTGAATTTAAAAGTTCAAAACAGTAATAACATCTTGTCAAGCTAATAGAACGTTCTTGCACTCATCAACTCTTCTTCATTGTCGAGCTTTATATGTTTCATTTTTTTAACAAGTTGCAAATGAAATATTATTTTTTCAGAAAAGATTTCGTTATTTTTTTTTAATAAAATCACGACTTTAATAAAGTTGTATTCACTTCTGTGATAAGAAAAATAAAAAGGATTTTTGCAATAGCCTTGCGAAGAAGTTGACACAATTCTGAACAGGAACAGTGGGAAATAATCTATCAACGTATTTACTGCTAGCGGAGTGCATGTAAAGGCGTTGGCCGGGAAAATCAATGAAACGATAAATATAACTCTTCTACATATATATTTATATTCCATATAAATATTTTCCCGGTTTTCTACTTCGGTATAAACATACAAAATCAATGTTTCTCTGTTTATAGTATTCATAAGTATTTGAACTTACGCATTATTTACAAAAAACAAAAGAAGATCTTCAAAGATCACGTAGAATGTAGCATTAGTTTCTCGCAAATTAAGTTATCGTGAATCCAGTGATACACTGATTATGAGTCATTATTTGATATGGAATGAAACACAATTACTCATTGCCAATCCTAAGTTTAGAATAAATACAAAATGAACAGGCGAAAACATTACTTCATCAATATGCGTAACGAAAATGTTACGAATTAATTTGTAAACTAAGAGTTCGTGATACTTTCGTTCAAAAATTATCTTGTTCATCCTATTGGAACCAACCCTCGGATGGGAGCGCTAAGACCAAAACTATAACACGACTGTCTATCAGAGTAAAAAAGGTTTCATTATTGGAAAAAGTGCTTACCGTTACCACAGCGGATGTAACAACATAAAACGCTATTTTTATTATATAATTTGACACTAACTGATATCAAGGTTATGATAAAAAAGAAAGATAAATGATAGAAACAGTAAAGATTAGTGTACGGTAACTATATAATGTCTTTTTATTAGGAACCCGTCCTGAAAGGTTTTTTTTAGTTCCCTACCATCTAATCGGTAAAGCCGTGTACGAACAAAATTAATAGATATCAAATTCATATGTACAATTAGCTTGGAACTGAAACTACATACATGCCGACTTTAGAATTTCTGATTCCCTACAAAATCCAGACAGCGTTTGTTCATTGACTGTTAAAGAATATACGAGTTTAAAACTTAATTATCCATGTTTTACATGCAACTTACAGTCGCCTCATTTAGACATCGCATATTCAGTCTGGTGGAAACAAATTTGTTTTTAAATGACGGGGAATTAAGTTAGTTAAACAATAATTTGTTCTATGCCTTTAGATTTTCAAGTGGAACGACGTCGACAATGTTATTATCTTTTAGATTTTAGTGTATTCTTTGTATCGGATTGGCGCCGAATTTATATTTGTCCCGTTTCAGATGTTGTAAACGAGCGAATGGTTTCTGATCATTACAATGGAGAAGAGAACGTTTTGTAGTTTATTTATATCGTTGTTCCTTGATGAGAAATATAAAAACAGCGGCTTTATGTGAAATGATATGACTATTTGTAAAAGTAGTTATAAATTAACCAGAATGTATACATATATATTTATACACGCACACACACGCACACACACACACACAAATATGCTTGACCGCGCGTGTAACACATTTAGTAACCTTGAACATAACTTCATTTAAATATGTACCCACATTTATGTATACATATTGATACATGTATAATTATAGGAGAATGCCAGTTTGTATACAGTCTTATATACAATATGCACACACACGTAGTAAAATACATTTGACATATTCGGATGCTTTTATACTTATATCCAAATGAAAGTACTATGCGTATAATACGGCCATGTAAACCTCTAGAAAGATATTTGATAATAAAATAGACACACTGGTTATCATTTATATCACGAACGCAGCTTATATTGACCTAGCGATGATAATGATTATTTTCGTTTTTTAATGAATTAGACAAGAACTTGGTAATCAATGCAATATTAAATTTTGAGGTATATATCTATTGAAATGCTGAGAATCTTTAATCTTCTTTAACTTGCTAAATGAACATTTCGTTTATTTTCTTTTCACGTAAAACAATATATATATTTCCACTAAGGTTTAAGGAGCTATTTTGCTTGGAGCCCATATGTATAAGGGCGTCTTTTCTTAGAAGCTTTGCAGCAAAATATTTACATTTCAGTCAGAATGTTTATGCAATCTGGAAAACATAAAGCTATGAAAAATTTCTAAGACAAGCGGTCGGTCGATAGAACTATTATAGTAAAAACAAGTCTTTACATTTAAGGAAGGGGGCTTTTCTGCTACCGTGTTTATCAAGAGTATTTACATTAAGGCGGTTCTATAACCTTCTCCATTCGTTTCAAGGTATAGTTGACGTCAACAGGTAGGTTTATTATTATAGTTTCAATTACCAGCCCCGATAACCGACACAAAGTGTTAGTCGAGCCCGTCGGGATGTTATCGTTGTTTACTCCCTGCAATAGTTTGATCTGGTTCTGGCTGCATCGAAATGAATGAATTTTGTTCATTCCCCAAGCAAAGTCTAATAATTATTTTAGCATCTTAGTTCATTATTAAAATATATGTAAGTGTGATAAGTTTTGGAGACTGATAAAGGTAGCTAACAGTATCTTTTATTATTATTATTCCAATTTGTATGTTGGGGCAGAAGAGAATAAAGGTGTTATCATGCAGGGTGTTCGAAAAGGTGTTAATGAAAAGGGCATTTATTTGTGTGAAATTGAGTGCGTCGATGATTTCCTATTACTAAAGATTGAAGACTATTTTCGAGAAAACATTTATGTGCTTGATGTTGATGTATAGAATAGTAATCTGTGTCACTAGTATATATACCCATCTCGGACGCAATTGTATCAGGATGGAAACAAATGAAGATCCAAATAAATATATGCCCATGTATCGAAAACTGGGACATGTCCGCAATAATGTGGCGTTATTTGGAACATTGATTTATTTTAAGTTTAAAATGATCTGATATTTAAGATTTCTGATCATGTAAGATCTTAATAAACGCATTAGATGTTAATAAAGTTACAGATCTTGTTTCAGCTGCCTTATTTTAGGTATTGTATACCTTCATAGATTATAAGATATTCACGCAAAAAAAAAGTCGCCATAATGTTGATCCGAAACGTCCAACATATTTTAAATAATAACTCCAACTAGGGTGATTAATGATTCCAATATTTGAACAAACAACTGGAGATAAACTATAAGGCGTTATTTTTGCGAGTTTATTCTATCAGAATTAGTAAACATCATTTTGCGAGTGTATTCTATCAGCATTCTATCTATGCAGCAGACGTAAATCATAAATCCTATCAGTACAGCAGACGTAATTCATGAGCCATCAGGAAAACACATTATTACAAGATATTTTATATGAAGTTTTGAAGAAAAAAATAGGCATAAAATGTCTATTTTTGTTAGAAGGGATAAGATTTGACGGGCATGCCTTGGATGCGGCAAAGTATTTTTTCTATATCGTGGGCATACGCGGAGCGGATGATCATATGCTTATGAGCAGTTTCTCTCGAAAAAATAATAAAAATACTGGAATTAGAGTGGAAGTGGCTTATATCGCCAAGGCTGTGTAAGCCCAACCGCTAAAAATAGCAGATCAGCTTTAATCGTTACCTTACAAGTGGCATTGTGATTGTTGCATAGTAGGGAATATGTTGCTTATACTCTTCTAGAATATTTTATTGATTTTCCACGTGTTAGGTTTATTTATATCTGTGTGTGTGTATGAGTGTGTGTGTTTATCTGCATTTTATAGAGTATGTAATTATATTGGAAAACAAGGTTCACTTAACAGTTTCTCTTTTAATTGAAACAGGTTGCAATCACTTTTACAAACAAAATATTTCATATTACGCACGTAACAATTCAAATTATTAAGTTCATTAGCTGTACTAAATATTAATGTTTGACTTTTTAATGCTCATTATACAATACCGGGGTTCACAACAAGTTAGATGCACCTGAAATTTTATCTCTATATCAATAAAATGAACTCATTTTTACCCTCCGAGTTTGACCTTGTGGGATTGAAAATCTAGAAATTTTATGCAGATGTATTGTACACAAACTGCATCGCGCTATCTGAGGTGTGTTATAAGCATATTACCTATCCACTAACTCACTGATCGGAATTCCTATATTTTATTTGGTGAGAGTTTACTGCCAAAACCGGTTACGATCAATGGAAGTAGTAAATTCTTCTCTCCCTAATAAATTCATACTTCCACTGCCACCCATTTACACTGGCCGTGATCGTTTACAGGAGACAATTACGGACAAACACCGGGTTAGGTTTCTATAGAAAAAACTGGAGTGCAATTTAGGTGAAACGCACCACGTTTACTTTTACGTTGGTTCAAAATATAAACAAAACAAAACAACACAAAAAACTTTACATTTTCTTTCCTTAAAATAAAAATTATATTACTTCAATTCCGTTTAATTTCGCGTTCTGCTCAACTTATAACACTGTTTCTTTTGATTTTTTTAATGTATTTTATTCGGGTTTTCTATGTTTCTTTTCTCTGTTTTTCGTTATGCCGATCTTTCCATTTTACAAATTCATTTCTTCTCCCTTTTTGTTTCTTCTCTTTTTGCCAAGTTTACCATCGTTTCTTTTTCTTTTTATTTATTTCTTTATTCATGTTTACTTTCCTCTTTTTCTATTTCAGTTTCCATGATCTTTCCATTTCCTTTTGTTATTTCTTATCTCTTTCCGTTTTTCCTCTTCTTTCGGAAAGTTTAACATCATTTCTTTCTTTGTAAAACAGTCGGATTTTTCACACTAAACGAATTGTTCCTTTTTCTTCTGTTTCTTTGCTCTTTATTCGCTGTCTTTCCAATCTCTTTTATTTTCTTTTTTATTTTAAATAAACATAGAATCATTTCCGTTACATTTCGATGCCTTTTTCTGAATTTTAATCGTTTATTTCTTTTAACCCATTTTTTTTATTCTTCATTTTTTTTCTTCTTCTTCTTTTGGGTTAGAAACGTCCGTATTTCTTTGGTAGATTTCCGGGTGCTAAAACGGCTGTGATGGAGATTCTACCATTACACCAAATAGATCCACGGCATGCCAGGGTACAGCTAGTATGAGATAAAATAATTATTTACACTAAGTAGAATGTAATATAATATGTGTATGTTCGAAATTAATACCAATTACAATCAGATGCCAACTTATTTGCTTATTCTATATATGCCCTTTCTATAGACTCAAAGAGTATACCGATACTCTATGGCTGACTGGGATAGCTTTCGTACATTCATATCTGATTTACCTCTGCACTCCATGTTTAAAAAGGATGTGTCCTCTATAGTATCAGATCTGACCGAATGGTTAATTGCAGGCATAGACCAATTCATACCATCTAAAAAATTCCAACAAAAACCTAACAGCCAGCCATGGTTCTCCCCAGAATGTGCTGCTGCTATCGCGCACAGAAATCACTCTTTCCATAGCTACCAACGTAATAGATACACTGAGACTAAAGCTGCTTTTAGGTCTGCCAGCAACCACTGTAAAAGAGTAATAAAAATGCAAGAGAACTATATGCCCAGTCTGTTAAATCCAAGGTAGCTGATCAGCGGCTTGGATCCCACCAGTTTTGGCAAATAACAAATAGGATCCTGAACAGAAGTGTGCGTTCTATCCCAACCATTATCAATGGACCAGAGGTCATCTCGTCAGCGTCAGACAAGGCCAAACTATTTGCAAAGAACTTTGCAGCTAATTCTACCCTATGCGACGAAGGCTTTCAACTCCCCATATTTCCTCCTATAACACAGAACAAGCTAGGTAACATACAAATATCCGTGCATGAGGTCGCCAAGCTAATAAAGAACCTAGATTCCAGTAAAGCAACTGGCCCTGATGGCATCCCAATTATAGTGCTAAAAAAGCTTCAACCAGAACTTGATCCCATACTTACGAAACTATTTAAGCGCTGCCTTAAGGAGAAGTGCTTTCCGACTCCCTGGGAGACCTCATCAGTTTGCCCTGTATTTAAGAATTCAGGTGATAAGTCATCTCCCTCTCAATACAGACCTATAAGTCTCCTGTGTGTTATGAGTAAGTTGCTGGAATCCATATTAAATAGAGAAATAGTCAACCACCTCAGCAGGAATAATCTTCTTAGTGACACACAATATGGTTTCCGCTCTGCAAGATCTACCGCAGATGTGCTGACGGTTATATCCCACAGGATTAGTGAATCTGTTGACAAAGGCTTCCTTTCTAGGGCAATTGCTCTCGATATATCAAAGGCCTTCGACAAGGTATGGCATAAGGGTCTACTTCACAAGATTTCCAGCTACGGTATAACTGGAAATGTTTTCTCAATCATTAAATCATTTCTCTCCGATAGGCTCATAAGAGTAGTGGTAGATGGACAAAAATCGGAGGCCTGCAATATAAATGCTGGAGTCCCTCAGGGGTCAATCCTGGGCCCAACTCTCTTCCTGGTCTACATCTATGACCTCCCTAAACACATACTTAAATCATTCGTTGACATCTATGCTGATGACACGACCATCTACGGCAACACATCAAAGGCTGTAAATGACAAAGTTCTCTCCGATTCTCTCTCCTCTGATCTCGAGCGCGTGCTTCAGTGGGGGAAGATGTAGCTGGTTACCTTTAATGCATCCAAAACCAAACACCTATCCTTACATCATCAACGCTCTGATCCCCATCTGGCATCAATTGTGATAGATGGCTCTCGTCTGGGTGAGGCCCCGTGTTTTGACAAGCTTCTGGGTTTGACCTTTACTCCTGATCTGAAATGGAACACGTACATCAAGTCTGTTTCCAAGGTCGCTGGAAAGATGGTGGGATCCTTCTACCGCTCCAGAAGATATCTCACTACGGATGCAATTCTCTATCTATATAAAAGCCAAGTACGTCCAAGGATGGAATAATGTTGCCATATCTGGGCAGGAGCTGCTAAAAACAGCCTATCCTGCCTTGACAGAGTACAAAATAGACTTCGTGGTTTAGTGGGGGATGCCCTTTTCTCTACCCTGCAACCTCTCTCCCACAGAAGAGACGTTGCGTGCCTGTCCTTGTTTTATCGTTATTTCCATGGCAGATGCTCGTCTGAACTCCAATCTCTGGTCCCCTCTCGCCAATCTTTCACGAAAAACACCCATCTAGCTGAATCCACTGTGAAAAGTTTCCCCCACTCTATATCTGTGCCTAAATCAAAACGCGGATTCCATGAACAAAGCTTCTTTCTTAGAACTGCACGCCTGTGGAACTCTGTTCCGTCTGCCTGCTTCCCTCCGGACTACAACTTGGTTGTCTTCAAGTCCAATGTTAACAAATTCCTAATGAACCGCCCCCTTAAGTAAACATTTCAGCAAATCTCCTCACTAACGTAATGTACTTGCAATAACCCTTATCCCTGAGTGGCTTCTGGGCCTTGATAGGTGGTGATCACTGTGTAAAAAAAAAAGTTGCCTTTTAAATACGATACTAGTCAACACATTTGATTTAATATATATATATATACATATATATATATATATATATATATATATATATATATATATATATATATATATATATATATAACTATCCTTGCACTAGTTGTACAATACTGCATGTACATTACTACAACCACCATATTTGTTTACAACTATTAACCAGGAATATTACAATCGCTTAAAAGTTTGGATTCTAATTAGCCGACCATAATAATCTTTATTTTTAACTTAACAGAACAGAATAAGTCTATTTAAGTAGATATTAATATGTACATTATGCATCTATTTTAATATCTATACTTATTAATAGTTTATAATTATATTTTATAATGCAAATATATTGAATATATACTTAGTAGCCAGAATTTATGTTAATACTTTAAATTTAATCCATATTAATACATAATCTTATTTGTTTATTTCGCTTGCGTGCGCAAAAATATGTAGCAGTTTTTTCTTTTGCATGAAAACTAGAATCTAAAATAGCAAAATCATATTGGATCATATTTTCAATCTTTATTTTTGTTATGTTTGCTGGTTGAACCAAATAACGTATAAGGCAATACCAATGAAGACTCCATAAACAAAGGTAGATAAATAAGAAGTGCATTAGGAAAATTATTTTTGCAATATATTTACATAATGGTTGTCAAGTAAGAGAGTCTTGGCTGGAGAACATATTTGCTCTCAACTCGGCCTTCGGTGGCTCCTGGTTAATACACACTCAGACTAACCGAGTCTTGCTATTTATGTGCAATATTATCAACCTATGTAAATGAGTCGGTGCCACCACAATATCCTCCTCCCAAGATTTGAAGTCACACAGATTTCAATATCTTTTCTCTTGAGATTTACCATTAAGGGTTCGTTAAACTTTCTTTTTCTACCTGATCTTCGGGGCTCAGGTGTATATTGAGGCGGTTCTAAATTAAAGGATTCGTATATGATGTCCATGGTTTCCTCCTCTTTGACTGCTGTTCTATAATCACCATCTTGAATGTGGCGTTTTTTTATTTGGTTCAGGTACCTTTATGTATATTTTGTGGACATTTAATCATGTATGTACAATCACCAATGCGTTTATCTACTACTCCACATTCCCAGTAAGAGGTGTTATTCCCGTAGCACTTGAAATATATTAGATCTCCCGAGCTATATTTCTTTCTTATCATGTGAGTAGTGTTTCGGACAATCGCCTGTCTTAGCAATACATTATCAAACGCGGATATCACCTTTCTGGCAAACATTATAACAGCTAGTGACATGTTTGACGGTATATTAGGGTGCGGTGTTATCCTATATATTTGGAAAAAAATTGTTGCAAAACTTTTTCCGTTGGTATCCCAACGGATTTTTTCAACGCTCGTTTTAACGTGTCCACAAACTACTCCGCGAGGCCGTTCAAACTTGGATGATACGGAGTAGTGATATGCTTTACTTGGAACGTGTCACAAAATTCCTTAAAGTCTGTGGATGTGAATTGAATTCCATTGTCAGTGACCAATGTGTCTGGTACACCAAATCGTGCAAATAACTCGTGTAGGAATCCTATTGAGTTGTTCGTTGTTAGATTCCTGCAACGCATTACCTCAGGCCATTTTGTATAACTATCTACTACAATTAAGTAGTAATTTTCTCCTACTGGACCAGCGAAGTCCATGTGGATTCTCGACCATGGGTGGTCGGTTTTGGGCCAAGGTTTGTGTACTATAGGTGGGGATTTTGCCGCTAACTCTCATCCTTTATATCTATTTATTGTTGTAGCTATGTCGATTTTTATGTTACGCCAGTATACGTAACTTCTCATTAGAGACTTCATCCGATTTATCCCCGGATATTCTGTGTAGAAGTCTCTCAAAATCCTCTTCTGCAACGTATTAGGTATTACTACTCCCTCGCAGTATAATAACACATCCTTACATACGGAAAACATTTCCTGAACCTTTTTGTCACTTATCATTTTTTTCTTTTATATCATTTATGTATTCATTTTATCGGCTTCTCTTTTAATGTCCGAAAATGTTACCGGTAGTTATTTAATGATGTTTGCTACCATATTATTTCACTTCGACATTTGTTCGAATTGCTGCAATCACTGATTCTTCTAAATTATGTTTCTGTGGTATCAGTCTTGAAAATCCATCCGCATGGCAAATCTTGTTCGATGCTAGATGTTGTAGCTGGATATCGTAATTCAGTAGGATCGTACCCCAGCGCAGCAAACTATTTGCGGTGTATGCAGACAATCCTTTTTTTTTATCCGTAGATTGTGACTAATTGTTTATGGTCGGTTTCAAGTATGAAATGTCTAAATATCGGTGGAACTTAGTCACTGCAAAGATTATACTCAACGCTTCTTTTTCAATCTGTGAATACACGTTCTCTGCTGGAAGCAGTGTTCTCGAAGCGTGAGATATCGGCTTTCTAGATCCATTAGGCATGATATGTTGAATGCGGGCTCCTATGCCGTAGGAACTAACGTCACTAGCGACGACTATATTTAATTTTGTATCATAGTGAGTTAGAAATAATTCAGATGTTAATGTGCTCTTTATTTTGTCAAAAGCGGTTTGACATTCTTTCGTCAAGTTCCAAGGTGTGTCCTTTTTAAGCAGCGCATTTAAGGGAGCTCACAAATTATGCCCCCCTTCAATAAAAGATTTGTAATAATTTGCGAGTCCTAAGAAACTCTGCAAGATTGTTACGTTATTAGGTGCTGGCATGTTTTTTATTGCCGCATATCTTTCTGGGTCTGGAGGTCGCCCATGTTTATTTATTATATGTCCAAGATACTGAATTTCCCTCATACAAAAGTCGCATTTATTTTCTTTTACGTTAAACCCGAATTCTTGTATTCGAGTGAATACTTGTTTTAAATGCCCCTTATGTTCTTCTAGGGTCCTGATAACAATGTCTTCCAGGTATGCACATGCGCACTCAATACCACTTAGCATGGGCCCATCGCTTGCTGAAAGATGGCAGGCGCTACTTTGATGCCAAAGAGCAACCGGTTATATTTTTACAATCCCTTATGCCTGTTGATGCATAGTATTTTTGAGCAATTCTACTCGACCGGTATTTGTAAATACGCGTCGCTCAAGTCTATCTTGGAGAAGATATTACCACCATTCAACTTTGTGAATATTTCCTCTGGGCGTGGTAGAGGTTAATAGTAATCTTGTAATATGGAGTTTAGACCTGTCGAAAAGTCTGCGCACACTCTGATTTCATCATTCTTTTTCTTAATATGTACAGTGGGGGCTGCCCACTAGCTGTGTTCTATTTTTGATAGTATGCCTGTCTGCTCCAATCTGTGTAATTCCTTATTAATCTTTTCCAACCCAGCGAACGGAATGTTTCGCTTTTTTCTAAAAAAATGAGCTGGTGTTTTCTTTAAGGTCAGACGAGACCTTAAATTTATTGCAATGACCTAATTTAGTCATGAATACTTCAGGGAATATTTTTTTAGGTCCTCTTTTATATTTTTTGTTGTTGGAGTAGTACATTCTATTTTTTACAGAATATTGATTGGCTTATCCCACAGCCCTAATGTCTGAATCAAATCTATTCCAAACAGATTTTCGCTATTATTCAATAATTTCTTCGTAATCCCTTTTAATTTTATCGGAAGGATAACTTCTCCTTCAAAATTTATCTCACCACCAGTTACCATCCGAGCGGATTTGCTTGTTTTCATCATGGTTGGTTTACCCAACTTTTTCCATGTATTCAGGTTTATTATAGAAATATCGGATCCTGAATCCAGTTGTAATTTTATTGGCATTTTAAATATTTCCACTTTTATGTATTTTTGCCGATTTTTGTCTAATTTTTCATTTCATTTTGTTTGCTGTACTCTCTTTCTGGTGAAATCTTTACATCTGCAACAATCGCTTTTGTGTCCGACTTTCTTGCCAATGTAGCATTTTTTCTTATAAGGGCAATCCGATTCCCAATTTCTTTCCGCGCATCTCTTACAGTTATATCCAAAGCGAGACTTGTTATATTCTTCACTATAATTATAATATATATTAATAATTATTATATTTGGAATATCTCGTTCTATTTTGACTGCTTTTATTTGTATAGTTCTTGGTTCGTGTGTATGGTTTTCTAACCTTTCTTACATATGTCACTCCGGATTCTTCTATATTTTTCATCATTTTTTAGTGCAATGGCCCTTTTACAATCCTCTGCTAATTTCTGAAGTGTTAAATCTTGCTCAGATTCAAGCTTAGACAACACTCGTCTGCGTATTTCTGCATTTTTCGTGGAAACTAACCCTTGTGCGAAGATTAGGCATTTGAAATCTTCTGCTGTTAGTTTCGCTAGCTTTAAATTATCACAGTTTTTTCTTGACAACTGATGCGTATGTCAAATAATATTGGTTGTTCATCTTCCTTAGATTCATACACAACCATTTCTTATGAAAAATAGATATATTCGGATTAAATAATTCTTTTGGTCATTTTACAGCTTCCATGAAATCTAATTCCGTAGTTTTCTTATGTAATATGTAATCTACAAATCTACTGTGTCCTGCTACGCCCAACTTTCTGAGTAAGAGGCTCACTTTCTGGCTATTTGGCCAATTTTTTCAGTTCAGTTGAAATACATCATCGTATCTTGTATAGTATGCTTCAAAATTCTTTTCTTCCTCCGGCACATAATTAAATGTGTCCATACTATTAAACATAGTTGTATGGGAGAAATTAGCACTGTCAGCATTATCTCGATTATTCTTTAATAGTTGCAGTGTTTTAGCAAAACGTTCATTTTGCATTCCTTCATGTTCCAGTTGCTATTTCAATAATTTCTCATCTCTTCGTTCATCTCGTTCGGCTTGTGCCTGTTGTTGCGTCTGCAAAAATTGCATAAACATTCTAGATAAATCTTCCATTTACTTTTTAGTATATTCTAAAATATAAAATGGCTTGTGTTACAAATAAAATTGTTCAGACTTCCTGTTTTCAATAAATAATAATATCTCTGCTCGAATAATATTTTCTCACTTCGCTAGTGAGTCAAGCTCATCCAAACCCAAAATAAAAAAAAATCTGAGGCTTTTACTCAAACCACCTAATACGATTGACTTTTCCGTTTTAGGAACTTCCTAATAAGTAACAGCAGAACTATAGTACAACTCTTTCCACAAAAAAAAAATCAACTCGAGTCACAATTGAAAAAAATAAAATGTATGGACTACATTTAATTCTTTCTTTTGTTTTATTTTTCTTACGTGACGTTTTACTGTCCTATATCCGTTATCCAGTGACAACTTCAGTTTAAAAAAAAATACATTTCCTTGATTTTAGTTTAACTGTGGTATTTTTTAATACCGAAGAGAAAAATAGTTGGTTTACTAAAAAGTATTTTGTTGTTTTTTTTGCTAACAGGAATTAGGAAATCCACTGGTGAACTTTGTTTCCGTATGTTACTTTCTTGTACGTTTGCTCTTCGTAATTTAGTAATACGAATCTGTTTGTCGTTTTACAACAAAGCAAAAATTCACTTTTACAGTTTGTTGTTTTTTTTTTCTCAAGATGGATTCCAAGTTGTAACTTGTCGCTTTTGCCACGTCCGAGTTTTTTTTTTCTTTTTTTCTTTGAAACTGCAATTAGCGGTTTTGGTTTGTCTTTTTCCCGACTAGTAAATAAAATGCTATTTATCGAAGTTACTTTTTTAACCTGAATGCAGTTTTTGTTCTTGGAACTTGGGAAACAACTGTTTCTTTCTTTTAGTGTTGTACTTCCGCGAGGAAAATATTTTACCGCTTTCCAATGTTCGCTGAATTACTAATTTTTTCCGCTTGGGTCGACTTCTCTTTAGCGTGTAATCCGTTTTAATGACTATTTCGTTCGTCAAAACTTGTATTCCTTAGAAAGGTCAACCGTTGCGTTGTACTATTTTTTAGTGAGTTCTTTTCATTTCTTCGTCAAACTGTTATATTTGATGTCATCCTCGTCGCCAACTGTTATGTTTGCAGGTTGAACCAAATAACGTATAAGGCAATACAAATGAAGACTGAACAAACAAAGGTAGATAAATAAGAAGTGTATTAGGAAAATCATATTTACAGTATATTTACATAATCGTTGTCAAGTAAGAGAGTCTTAGCTGGAGAACATATCTGCTCCCGGTTCGGCCTTCGGTGGCTTCTGGTTAACACACACTCAGACTAACCGAGTCTTGCTATTTATGTGTAATATTATCCACATATGTAAATGAGTCGGTGCCACTACAACAATTTTATTATTCGTATTCTACTAATGAATTTGTAACATCCTTTTCAACATATTTTATTCTTCGTTTAAATCTACTTAATAGATACTAATCTAATAATTACACACTATATTTTATACACACTCCTCTTGTTTCTTTTATAACGAGAGGAAACGATATCTTTCAATTTTCCTTTTTTTGTTGGGGAGTGTAATTTGCAGTAGACATTTATCTTTAGTATTTATTCAATATATTCTAAATACATATGCGGGAGGCGTAAAAATACCTAACGAGGTCCAACTCCTCTTAGTGCTGGTGGATCCGTGGAACTTGTTTGGTTATCTATCTAGGAAAAAACAACTCTGAAGTAAAACCATTTGCTACAGAACTTATACGTATTGGCATTAAGTAAACGGGGGAGGGATGTCTCTGTAATTCTGGTCCCCATCATTACTATGGCTGGTGGCTCAAATAAATTACCGCATTGATAACCAAAACGCCTGAAAGAGTATCTATGCGCTGTCTATACCACGGCTTTCATATTCCTTCTTTGTGTATTGCTCAGGTGCAAAGGTGCGATTAACAAAGCTGCGATATATGTAAAAGAAGTGAAACAAAAAAAAAGATAAAACGCAACCAAGAGAACTGGAACTCCAAAAGTGAAATGCCTATTTCTCACTTTACCCTACTTCCCTCCGTTTCCTTTTCCTTTTCTATTACATATGCCTTTTCCTGCCCCCTAAAGAAAAACTGTCAGCAGCATGACTGCAACTGCACCAAATATTCAAAGGATCGAAAAGGATAGAGATAAAACGTGGAGAGAAAGCACTAAACAGGCCTCCCCTGGATGAGAGAGATAGGACCGAGATCTTGGGGAGGCTTATTGCCACTTAAATTCAGTGAAGAAAAATGGGCGCCACCAACGAGAAATCAATCGTAATCGATTATTGCGATAACGCAAATAATTTCGCAAATGGTATCTTTAATAATCACAAGATATTATCTCAACCAGTGATTGTGATCGTTTATGATACATTACCTGTAATTTTGTTTAACTGTTTGGTATAACTTTCACGGGTAACATAGATTGGAACTATCATTTAAGACATTTAGTCTCAAAGAAGGTGAGCTCTCTCCCTCCCTCTCTCTTTCTCTCTCTCTCTCTCTCTCTCTCTCTCAGGTACTAGAAAATTTCTCATGCCTGATAGTTTCCTTTCTATTTACAAAGCTTCATTATATTGAGTATTGTTGCCACATCAGTGCTGGTGCAACTGTTACTAGTCTTTCGCACTTGGACAGAATCCCAAAAGGCGTCACTAATCTAATAACTCCTACACTATACACCAATTTCAAATCTCTCTATCATTCGCTAAAATGTTGCTTCACTGTGTTCGATTTTCTACTGTTTTAATGGAATGTGCTCCGATGAACTCGAAGCCTTGTATCCCTCTACGTAAATACCTCCGATTAATCCGACAGCAAAAACCCACGCCTACACTGTAGAAATATCTATATTCCAAGAAACTCTTAGTCAAGTAGCTTTTCCCCCTTGCTAGTATCAAATATATGCGTAGACAATCAGAAAATTATCCCGAAAATCGCATCCAAATAATAAAACTCGATAAATATGAAATGAAATCATTGAATAAAATATTACGTTTAATTAATGTTTTGACAGAAACAAAAATCTGATGAATATTTAATAGTGAAATAGATGCCTAACAAGAAAAGACAACTTATCCTTTTTCTCTGTATTTGAAGATAAAACTGGTTAATAACACATTTATTGTCTGCGTTTTCTCAGCTGATTCAAGACGAACCTGATTCGGTGAATACAAAAATAACACTGATAGTGCTTAATCAACGGAATTTTTTTAGCTATGGTCGTATATCGTTTTTTACGTATTTGTTCATATGTACGCATGTGCAGAGCATTTCAGCATATGTTGGTGGGGTAAAATGCCATGTTTTTATTGGTGTTAATCATTTTAATAACAAGAAGTATTCATGTCTTATTGTTTTGTTTTATGATTGTGGCGCAAAGGCATCAGTTTTAAATCATAAAACCTCGAAATCTTTTAAAAATTAGTGCTCAGCATACACAAAGAAAGATTGGTTAGTGCGGGAGCAATTGCTGTCTTGAAAAGAGTGGAATGTCATCAATGACCCTGTAGTGGGCAGAGACAGAATACTCTTCGCACTGCTGCGCAGTAAGCTCGGCCTAATGAAGCAGTTTACTAACGTTCTTGACATGAATGTTTATTAGTTCATATACTTGTGTCAGGCTTTTACAGGACCGAACATGGAGAAACATCTTAGCCGGTCCTCAAATTCGGCAGCTAATTAGAGATCCAGAGTTTTAAACCACAATTGACAAAGTGAAACTTGAAGCGGAAAACGCATTTTTTCTGGTAGAGAAATTTCTTATCAACAATAATGCTAGAAACAAGGAAAAACTTAAGAACATGTTAACTGCTTTCAGAAACCTCGGCTGCAAAATGCGCTTAAAGGAGCACTACATATTTTCTGAATATGGACCTGTATTCTGAGAACCTGGTTCAATAAATGACGAGCATTGAAAGAGATTCCATCAGGAGCTGAAAGAAATTGAGACTATGTATTAGAATTGTTGGGACACAATGTGATGCCTGACTATCGTTGGACCTGGAAGAGAGACGCCCCTGCTACTGAGTATTTTAGCATTTCGTAGAAACAGAAGTTCAAGCCCTGAAGTTTGACCAATGGTGAAAAAACATGCAATTTACGTGTATTATCCTTTATCCATGCCTGCCATTCAGATTACAGTAGGCGACGTTTCTATTCAGTAATCAATTTATGTTGTTGGCAAAAAAACATATTTAAAACTCTTAAAAACATATTTAAGATGATATGTGCTGAAAAAATGAGCAGATAATGTCAAAAAAATGTAATCGATGTTGTCACAATGTCTGATTTATTCTCAAATTAACTTAGCACATAACCCTTACCTGATAAAGAGAAAGAGCTTATCATTGTCTTATTTATCATTGTAAATCCGTTGTAGAAATGTAGGCGACATTCAAAAATTTAAAGAAAATATGTTGCCCTGTGTAATTCGTCTGGTGAAGAATGTCGATCTTGCATGTTTAATAAAAAATATACGAAAATCAGTCAATTAAACTATGCACTACTAAAACTCTGTAAATACTGAATGTTATCTCGTTTGTTTGTTAATGGGTTTGTTTACTCGACCACGTCACAAGTGTTTGTTAATAATCATTCGGGTGAGAGACAGTTAACAAGAAAAGAAGAGATTAGGAAAAAAGAAAAAGAGAGATAAGAAAGGAGAGTTAGAGTTTAGAAAGAGCATATACATACATTTATGTATATATATATATATATATATATATATATATATAATGACACTTTCTCTGTGGGCGTGAGCTCGTTCCCTATACAGACGGAAACGGCTCTGCCGATTGTTTGAACTTTCACAGAAAGGTATTTAATGTACCTGGGAATGTTTATGCGTAGTTTCTGTGTCGAAATGCGTTTGAAATCCAATTCAAAAAGGACGCCCGATTTTAATTAAAGTTAGCACTTTTATACAACCATACATCACTAGTAGATTTGAGAAATTTTATCACCGCATAATCAGAAAGACCCGGTCTATTAAATCAGCTGCAGATTTTTTTGTAGGACAGCGGCGCGTTCGAAATCAATGTTTTTTAGAGTACAATTGACTATAACACTTGACTTTTATATGTTTAACTTTAATTAAAGTGATTATTTAAAAATAATTACATGGAATCAACAGTTAGTGCTTTGATAAGAAGGGGGCGCGTTCAAAATGAATGTTTCTTTTTGAGAGCAAACTCGAACCATGATATTTGGCATTGGCATTTAAACCATTTAAGTAAAGCCATTATTTGCAGCTAATTTTATAACCATCAACAGTAGATTTTCTACATTGCAATGTAGACTACACTGTCTTGTATACAAAGTCACTATGGAAGGCATATGAATAATTCCCCTTACACTGTATAGGAGATGCCTAACTAGAAAAGACAACGCATCCATTTGATTAAAAAATTAGCGAGATCAACGATTTCCATGACAATTAAAGTAATGATGGGTAGAATATTTGTTGATCCTCATTTACTCCGCTACAACGTTGGGTCTTCCTGCTAGTACATTCAGTCACCATAACAATGCAATTTACAATCCCCGTCTTATCCGTTCACTCGTATATTAATTCTTTGTATGCGAATATAATGATATTGGTATGTGAATGTTTAGCAATCAATATGGAAAGATGATTGTTTCAAATAAGCTTAACATCCGTAAAGGTTCACAATTACTTTAAATTAATGATCCTCCGGCTACCGATTGATATTTCTATAAAGGGATCTGAGGATCATTCTACGGACACTCATGGGCTACCAAGAAAAACTATGAACATCGTAGAAAAATCATGCAAACAAGATATGAAGACAAAAATGATAAACTATCTGTTCAAAAACATACTGAAATGTTGCGGTCATATTATGCTCCTCCACGTAAGAACCGTTTAATGTAACCCCCCCAAAAAACTGCAGGTTTGAAGAATATTTCATAATTGTTATTTATGTAATACTCCTTAAAATGGGGAAGTTGCGGATATCTACTTCGAAAGCCGTTCTTAACATGAGGAGGTTGGGGTGTCTATTCTGAAAGCCATTGGGAGGTTGCGATTGTTATTACGAAAACCGTTCTTCACATGAAATTACACCAGGAAGTCAAAAGTCGTGTCTCCCGGCGTTACCCGCTCATAAAATACGCCATAATATATATTGTTAATTGGTGTGATTATTTATGCAGTTTTCGTAACAATAATAGCTTATAGAGCCAATTCTCTATTAATTATTAAATTGTACCAAATAGTTTTAAACTTAAATAATGGCCTAGGTATCTTCAGTTAGAATTAAAACAAAAAGAATGTGCTGGAGCTTTATTCGTTAACGTTTAAGCAATCGTTCGATGGATACGAATGCATCAAAATTTAACCTACTCTAACATATAAATATTTATTTGCACATGCGTACAAAAGCATTCAAAGTAAACTTACACCTTAGAAGTGCCATTTATTATTTTAACACATTAGCATGCAATTTTACCACTGAAAGACACTATCAAATTTGTCCCAAAAGTTTAAATCCTTTCTATATCAAGTCTAACTCAGTAGATCAGAAATTCACTGGGGAGTTTAGGTAAGACCGTCCTTAAGAGAAACAGGCATACACACACACACACACACACACACACATACATATATATATATATATATATATATAGAGCGAGAGAGAGAGATGGCGAGGGAGAGAGAGGGTGAGTAAGAGAGTAATGGGTAGAGTAAGAAAGAGAAAGAAAGAAAGAGACGAGTGAAAGAGTTTAGTAGCTTTTAGCAGATGTAAACGGTAACAATTTAATTCAATATTGATAGACATATTATCACAGCAGAATATTTAGAAATCTACTTATCTTACCCACGTTAATCGATTCTGGAGATTATCAGCAAACAGTGAGTCATTGAAGATGATTAAATATGTTATATGTTTTTTATATTAAATGTTTTTATGAATATAACACTGTTTAATCACATTTTATGATATTCGCTTTAAAAAGTTTTTATTGCGATTCTGTATATTATACTTCATGTTAAAAATAATATTTCTCAGGAAGGAATTGGCAGTCAGCTTATAGTACAAGAACCCAAGCTTACCCAGATGCGCATACTTGAGTCCTTGTACCGGGAAATTATCCAGTAAATAAAACGTTGTTTAATAAATCGTTATTTTTTTGTATTTTTTTTTTGTATTTCAATACACCAAACATGGACATAAATAACACTAAAACATCCGCTGAGTCATAAGCTTCATTTCGGTACCTTACTTGCTTGGGTAGGTTGCCGGTAGGCTTACATAAACCGCGTCACAAACACACAGTAAATTGAACTTATTAAAGGAGATAATAACTTCCGGTGAATACCGGAAAATATCCAGTAAATAAAACGTTGTTTAGTAAATCGTTATTTTTTTTGCAGTTTTTGCGTTTTTTTGCATTTCCATACACCAAACATGGACATAAGTATCACTTAAACATCCGCAGTGTCATAAGTTGCCTGGGTGGATTGCCTGTAGGCTGAGATACACCGCGTCACACACACAAACAGACAGACAGACATTAGGAAAATGTATAATAATAAGATCATTCGTTGTAGTCGTATTTGCTCATTTCTATTATTATTTCCTAATTATTCCTTATTTTCATTACTAATTGGGTTATTGTTATTATTTATTTTCTATTTGCTGTTTTTTCGGAGCAATTAACAAAGCAACGGAAAATGCGAAAAAGTAGTAAATAACGTGGAGTTGTCCTTATATGTTTATTTGAATTAGAAACACTTAAATAATAAAATTATATACTCTATGATAGAAAATATGATTTTTTTTTTATCTTTTAAAGAATTTGCTTATAAAACATTAAACGTGTAATAAAGCACTTTCATCAACCAGGTGCAAAAAAACGGTATTTAGGGTTTCAAGTAAAATCAATCTTTATGATATTGTTTATTTAATAAGCTTATTTTTTTATTAAAGTTTTTTTCTATCCATCTATCTGCTAAAAAAACTGCATAATTACAAAACGCATTACTTCTTTTCTTCAAAAATAACTCTATGATTGCAGAAGGATTCGTATTTTGCATAAGTACCCCAAAACATTGTGCTAATAAACAGTAAGTGCATCTGTGTCATTTTAAGAAAAAGTACTCCAGGGATTATCTTCAAGAAATATCGGTCAGCTAATTGTCCGATGTCTTTGTCGTTCCAGTTCTACGGTTTCGTTTTATCTTTTCTTTAACCGTTTACAATCGCTACAATGTAATATGATGCTTGAAATCGGTTGTCGTTTTATTTTGTTTCTATGAAAATATGATAAATTCTCTCTTGTGAGGGGTTTAATACAAGAGTCACGTCTTTTTGTTTCCGTATCTTGTTTCTCCATTACCCGGAGAGGACGCGCTTCAAGTGATTTGTGATCACTAATACATTGACACAGGCAACTATAAATATAATATACTATTGCAAGATGTAAGTAGACTTTTTAGTAATCGATTTCAAGGATGCAGAATCTGTCTATTGGCAGGACTAGAATAACATTTTAATTAAGATTGAATTAGAATCTTTACAAATGTATTATATGACCATGTACGGAGTGCAGTTTTCATAATTAAGCTGGTGATTTTGGGTCAAATTTAAGGATTTTTGATAAAATACAGAAACTTTTCTGCAATTAAAGTAATGCCCCTTTTTTCTGTTCTTTGCAAGACCTTTCTCACCGACGTGATTTTTCTATGTCAGTATTTTTATAAATAAAAGTTGTCATGGTGCTGCAGAATTGTTGAATCTATTGCTCGTTGTCTTTGTTCGAGTTTGTTTGACACGTTAGTCTAATCAGTTTTTAATTAAATCGATCAATTGTTGCTCCAATCGGGACTCATAACTGTGCACCGAGAGGAAGAGCTTTATGCCTCAATACAGTGATTTAGTCCACACTATATTGTAGTCTACCCTTTAGAGAACCTATTGTTGAATATATAAAATTATTTGGATGTAGTTGCTTAGATTAAAGTTTAATATGCAAGAATCAAGTATTATTGTTCAATTGTGTTCTAAACAGAAGCAATCTATTTCGAACGCGCCCATGTCTTATCAAAGAACCTAGTGTTAATATTATACGCAGAACTCGTTCTCTTTTGAGGTGATAGAACTATTCAAAGACTTGTGATCTTAGATTGTATAAAGGTGCTGATTTTAGTCAAATCGAACTGTTCATTGTGCAATGAAATTATTTGATTATCGATTTTAGTACTTATTGGAGGCATTCCGATACAAAACCAATCTAATAACACTTCCACCCACATGATTTACATCTGTCTGCAATTTCAAAAGAAAAACATCGGCCTAGCCATTTCAAAGTCCATATGGAACAAACCAATACAGAGAGAGAGAGAGAGAGAGAGAGAGGCAGACAGACAGACAGAGCGTACATTTCATGTTTAAGTAGGTATATAAAATACTTCCGGTTAGCTTCAGTGTACTTGTACTTAACCTTATAATTGTTGTGGAGACAGACACACCCTTATAACCGCTCAGATGGACGTGTCCATTTGGCATATAAGCAAGAAGTCTAGACCGCTCAATGAGAGCTATCCCGGGTGTCGTACAGAGACGACTCCTACGGACTTACTAACCTTTTCTCTACCACTAACACTTGCTTGATATAAATGTTCTTCTTGTTCTCACCAAGTCGTCATGTTTCTACTTTCACCCTTTCCGACGCCATTACAATAATATTAAGTCTTTATACTTCCATTATCTTAATACAAAGCACACTTCCATTGAAATGTAAAGCGTTATTCTGAATTAAGGACCAGATTTATAGGGGCATCCCAAGTAGGGAGTTGTGTAGCAAGAGATTTGTTTACATGAATGTGAATGTGTTTGTTAACATTAATGTGAGTTGTTTAGCAATAATTGTGTTCATATTAATGGTTATTGGCACAGCTAAGGTTACACATGCAGGTAGAAATTACCAAGTTTCTTGACTTGGAATGTTCTGCCTGCATGTGTAACTATGCTTTCGTATCTATCCAACGATTGCCTAAACGTTAACGAATAACGATCGAGCACATGTTTTTTGAATGTTAAGAACGGCTTTCGAAGTAGATATCCACAACTTCTCCATTTTAAGGAGAATTACATAAATAACAATTATGAAATATTCTTCAAACCTGCAGTTTTTTTTGGGGGGGGTTACATTAAACGGTTCTTACGTGGAGGAGCATAATATGACCGCAACATTTCAGTTTAGATTGACTTAAATATTGAATCTGCATGGACTAAAATATATTTAAGCATATTTTACAATAGGGCAACACCGGGTGGCCTGCTATTATACAGTACCACACAAAAGTATTGGATACATTACATTTTTCTTCATTTCTTTAATTAGGGTTCAAGATTTTTCCTAAAAATTCAGTCAGTATATTCTTATTACTATTCTAAATTATATTTGTAGTAGTAATTACAAAATCAAAGTTTAGAAAGTTTATATTTTATAAAAATATTAATTAACAAAAGCAGTAGTATTGGATACACTTTATAAAGAATATTTTTTCTGAAATAAATTTAAATTACTTTTGCTTAGCGTGTTGCAATAATGCAAACGAGTTATCAATGACCAATTAGAGAGCTTTATATTAAAATAATTTTATCAAATTCTTCCAGTTTGGGCTCACTCCTTCAAAGTCAACCAGTTCATTTATAAAAATGCCTGAAACTAAAACGTTGTCAATAGACATTCGTCAAAAAATCATTGATTAGCACAAAGAAGGAAAAGGTCATCGAATAATTTCAAGGGAACTTAATTTACCACTTAATACAGTTGGAAACGTTATAAGAAAGTTTAAGAAACCTTGGTGAAGCTGTTTCAAATCTTCCAAGATATGGGCGGCCAAGGAAATTAAACGAAAAAAATCGAGGTGGGTAAGCAGAAACGTACACAAACCCTTTTCTTATTCGTGGTGAAATTCAAACCGACCTCAGAGAAGCTGGGATGTATGTGAGCAGTAGAGTTCTAAATCGTGAAGGTTTTTGTATCAAGGTCCCCAGGAAAAGTTCCATTATTGAAGCTTAAAGATATCAGATCACGTTTGAATTATGTTAAACCCTATTGGGAACAACCCCAATAATTTTGGAACAAGGCAATCTTGTCAGACGTAACAAAAATCGAAATCTTTGGAAGAAACATAACAGCACATGTATGGCGTAAAAATGGCACCGCTTATAACAAAAAGAATACCATTCCTACAGTAAAGTTTGGCAGTAGTTCGATTATAGTATGGGGGTGTTTTTCACTTAAAGGTACTGATGAACTAGTAATCATCAATGGTAGAATGAATGGACGTATGTACAGGGAGATTTTGGAGAAAAACCTCCAGAAATCTGCTGATTTGTTGGGACATAATATCAATTTCGTGTTTCAGCATTGCAATGATCCCAAGCATACTTCCAAACTAACCAAAAAAATGGCTTAGAAAGAAGAGAATTGACTTTCTTATTTGGCCCAGTCAATCTCTAGACCTCAACACAATTAAAAATTTGTGGAAAATATTGGAGATCAATGTCCACAAGAGGAATCCGCAAAATATTTAACAACTAGAACAGTCAGCAAAGAAGAATGGCGCAAAATACCTGCATATCTTTGCAAAAAACATGTGTGCAACTATAGAAATCGATTGGAAGCTGTTGAACTCTATAAAGGTTATGCAACCAAATATTAAATCAATGTATCCAGTACTTTTGCGTTTGTTGATTTATATTTTTCCTTTAATATAAACTTTCTAAACTTTAATTTTGTAATTACTACCCCACATATTAGTTAGAATAGTAATAGTAATATACTGCCCAAATTTTAGGTAACATCTTGAACCTTAATTAAAGCTATGAAGAAAAATGTAATGTATCCAATACTTTTGCGTGGCACTGTATATATGAGTGACCTGATGTAAAACTGGAATGCATTTTAATATTATTTGTAGAAGATTTAATTCCTCCAACCCCCAAAAAGAAGACGAAGACTTGAACAACGAACGGAAACAGGACTACTTTTTTCGTTATTGGTCTTAATGTTTACAATGAATGCATTCAAAATTGACCGGTAAGAGGTGTGCTAGAGCTACTTTTTGAAAGAACTGATTGCAGTATACCGAGAGGAAAACGATAGCCGACTTGAGAGATACTGGCATCGATAGAAAGCAGTTATTTACTAGTTATTTCGATCACTCTAAAGAGACAGTGAGTATCTCCAACTTTTAAATCGTCTCTGTTTACTTTATATTATTATTCTAATGGACAATTTTTCGTCTATTTTACATTATATTGATTTAGGCATGAGGAAAAAGTGCGTAATAATATTTTTCCCTTAAATGCGTTTTTCAGATTCCGCCAGTACTTGCAGATTATCGCTACAAACCAGCACTAATCGTCAGTAACTTACAGTGTCGACAACCACAGACAGCTGCTATTTGAAAAACAATGCCCGACAGTGGAAGCCAGATTATTTTATTTGGGCCACGGCTTCAAGTGCTTGCTATTTTCCAGGGACGACAATAGTCACAACGAACAACCGTTGTTTCATTTTTTTCGAGAGTGGGATGTCATGCTAACACCAGGCAACGTTTGTTAACGGTCCTGCCAGTTACTAATATTGCCATCTCAATAAAAACGTATCAACGCAATGCAATAAAAAATATATTTAATAGGAATCAAACTTAGTAATCGAAAATAAGGTGCCATGTAGATTTTTGATAATCATGATCATGTAATTAAGATAAAGCATGAACTTTGCCAGCTATAGATCTCTATTTGTCTCAGTCGTGAAGAACAAAAAATTGAAGTATACCATCGGAACAGATACTACAGTTTGGCCGTTATTCCACTGTAGCTATGCGGGTGATCTAAGGATAACGGATAAGTGCAAACAGGTGAGTCAGATACCACTGCACTGGGGAAGGTAACGGTAACTCTCCCATGTATTCTACCAAGTTCAAATAATATGATGTCTTTAGAGCAATCGAACCAACAATAGACCTAAACCTATGGAGAACATTAACCATTATTTCATCTACGAGATGGGATATGCCACGACACAAGAAAAAGAACACAAAAATACCCTGAACGAGCAAAAATCTTGTCGCAAATGAAGAAATACCGGTTTATGTGTTTAAATTCGACCGCGTCTTAATTTGCATCTGTTGCCATTTTCGTTTCCTATTGGTTGGGTTTTGAGTTTAAGTTTCGCACACGCAAGCTTTGCATGCTTTTTTCCATGACTGTTGTTACACGTCTCCCTGATTTTATGACCACACAGGCTGCATCTCGTCGATTGTCGTCTTTGTCGAGTGCTTCCTAGCAATTGGGGGAGCTTCTTCCAAACCGTGGGCTTAATCAAGAGCGCGCGCGTCTTCTACTCCTGCCTCATGACTATCTTCTGAATTTGTTTCGTCATGGAATATCAGACTTTCCGATTTGCTCCCCGAAGATGTTGTGCTGTCATAATCTTCTTCTGACGAGAGTACATGGTACCGGAGATGCAGGTCATTAACGTGTTGGGGCATTTCACCCACCTAGACCGACTGTAGAGTGATTATCTCGGTTACCCGACCCTGGCAAAATCTCGTGGTACAACGACTCTCTGGTGCCTTCACCCACACATAGTCTCCAATTTGGTATGGGTTATGTTTAGGGCCTGCTACTGGTGGCATAACATCGACTCCTTTCACCTGGACATCGTATCGGTATATAGCATTGACTAGTGAGATCAAAGATGACTCGTAGTCTTGTGGAGTCACGTTGTACCGGTAGACCGCCTCTTGTATGGAGCAGTGCTTTCTAGCCGCGATCCGTTTCACAGTGCGATGGCATTGCTCTCCTATGCCATTCCCTGACGAAGCATATGCACACCGAACTCTCACGTTTACGCTCCATTCATTTGCAAACGTCAGGAATTCTTTGCTGCAGAAGCTTGCGTCATTATTTGTCAGTAGTTCGCGCGGAGGGCAACGTTAAAAAAAGACCACTTCCAGTTGGTTAATTATAGTTGTCAAGTCTTTCTGTGCTAATTGCCTCCACGCTGAAAACCGCAAGGACCCACAATCCGTGATAGTTATGAAATGATAAGCAGTGTATTGTGTAATGTACATTCCTAACCGTTGCCAATCACTGCTAACCTCCAACTTTCCTTTCTACCAGTGAACTGGCGCGGGATCGATTAATTGGCATTCCCCGCACGTTCGTACTGCCAATGTAACTGCTAGTTTTGTTGTGGCAGGGTAAACTCTTCGGGCGAAATAAGCAATACGTCGCACTCCTATTTCTGTGAATGAACATGATCCAGGCAGCTGCCTGCTCAGCGCAATGCACTGCACTGATCAGTGTCTCGGGTCCCGCATCCCTCTTCACGACATGGAATCATTGTCGTGGTATGCGCGTCAATTGCAACATTAAGAATTAATTATATAATGTTACTAGCGGGGGGTACCCGGCGTTGCCCGGGTGTTTGTAAGTGTGTGTATGGGGGGATAAGTAATAACCCTGAAACGATGTTAAATAAATCGTAAAACCAAAAAAAAAAAAAAAAACAGCGAAAAACCCGCTGTTTGTAAAGGGGGGAAGTAAACTAAAGAATAAGCGAAGTAAAAAAATAAAGAAACGTTGCCCGCGTGTCTAAAGATGTAAAAGAAAAATGTAGTTTCAGTCGTGAGGCTGGATTGAACCCGAGAGCCTTGAGGCGGGGGTGAAACAAACTCCAAGCACTTAACCGTCTAGGCCAAGAGTAAGAAGAATTGATTATAGTGTTAAAATAAGGCTTATAAAGCGAGTGAAATAGGTTCGATTGACAGATAGCCTCTAAATGAGGTCATCTTGGGAGCGTTACGATATGACGTAGCAGTATTTTACTTTTTTGTTTTACTTCACATTAGCGTTTATTAAATTACGTATTTCGTTTCCTGTCCAGACATCTCTCTCTCTATCTGTCTCTCTGCCTGTCTCTGTCTCTCTCTCTCTCTCTCTGTTAGCGAGGGGTACCCGGCGTTGCCCGGGTGTTTGTAGGTGTGTGTGGTGTTAAAAAAAGAAATCGGGGAGGGTGGTAGGATCGAGCCAGAGCCCTGAGGCGAAGTTTGAAAATAAAATCGTCCAGCCAGAATGAAGCACTGTTATAAGCGAAGTAAGAAAAGAAAACAACTTTTTAATTAAGCGGGGGTGGGGTAATTAAAACATCGAAAAAAAACACAAAAAAATAACGTAAGGCAAACGAACGAGGAAAACAGTAAAACGAACACGTGAAAAATGGCTTAAATAAGCCTGTTTCGATATTAAAATTTAAAAGATCGGAGGGTACCCGGGTGTTTTGGGGTGTCGCTAAGAATAAGCGAAGTAAAAAAAAAAAGGAAAACGAACGTTACGTGAAAAATGGCTTAAATAATACAGGGTTCAATATTTAAATTTAAAAAAAAAATCGAAAAATAACCCCATCTCACACCACGATTCGAACCCAAAACGTTTAAATAATGAACCAAGGCCTTAACTACCTAAGCTAAACCGACGCATACGAAATTTGTTTGGTTTTTAAACTATTTAAAGTAAATCAGGTCACGACGTCATGACGTCATCTGACGCATGCGTTGTTGACCCCCCCCTGTCGAAAATTGTCGATTTCGGGGTGAAAAAGTTAACGTTTTTTCTCTCCCTCTCTTTCTGTTTGCGTCTCTCTCTCTGTTTGCGTCTCTCTCTCTCTCTGTTTGCGTATCTCTCTCTGTTTGCGTCTCTCTCTCTCACTTCGTCTCCCTTACTCTAAAGAGTGTTACTAAAAAAGAAAATGGCGTCTGTCTGGGTGTTTTTTTGTAAAAACTTCGATTGTGAATATTTTTTGTAAGCGTATTTTTTTTACTTCACATTTTTTCGCTTGTTATTTTTCGTTTAACTATTGTATCTAACTATTTTTAACGCGCTAATAACTTTGGTAACGTTATCATAGCGTAGAAGTTCATAGTTTAGCTTGTGTGAGGGTTAAACTTTTTTTTACCGATAACAACAATGTTTTTAAATTCAGACTGCCATTAGAGCTTGCCGACGTCAAGATCACGTGACATGACTCAGCGGGTTTTAAATACAAGTTGACCCAAAATAAACGGCCCCGTGTACACTTTATGTAGAAGAGTTGGCGCCCGTATATTTTGGAGCAGTTATAAATCGATTTAAAAATATGTAATGTTTAACATTAAAATGTCACTTTTTGCCCCCCCCTGCAGAGAATCGATCAGATGACGCATTCTGATGGTTTTTGGGGGCTAATTTTTTCGATATTTGTCAACCGGAGGGTGGGGCTGTAATATTATAACAAGTTCGTGAATTTTTTTTCCGTCGGTCAAGAGTTTTTAGCAGACACACAAACATACATACATACATTTCGCTTATATATATATATATATATATATATATATATATATAGATAAATTGAATTTAAAAAGGACATTTTTATGCTGCTATATTTTAAGTTATAAATTCATTAAATTTTTAACTAGCATATCTCGTCTTTTCTTTTGGCGTTTTACCAACTAGTCGGTTACTTTTCCACGTTTAAACTTAATTATATTAATTTTCAGACTCGAATTTTTCTATTGCAATCCATAGTTTCTCCAGGTTTCCAATAAATTCATTTATTCTTTGTTTAATTTCATTCTTAGTTTTTCGTTCCCATAAACACATATTTAATAACAATGTACGGCAATCGTCTGCTTTCAATAAAATCTCCCCAACTATCACATTTCATTCCCTACATTTCATTTGTTAATTCTCTTTCCGCGACAGCAGTGAATTAGTAGCAAGAGTAAGAGTAGTAGCTGAAGCGACGAGATTGCCATGAAAACCAGTCATATAAAGCGTCGTTCACCTCGTTACGATCCTTGCCCGATATTGAACATCAGAAAAGTCCTCATACTATTGCTTTTACTGAACGAAAATTGAAAATATTTTTTTTATATATTATAGCTGAGATGGTGATCTACGAACTGCAATAATTGTTTTAAATGTGGCCGAAATATAAGTAAGCTGTGGATGTTTAAAGCAGTTTTAAATGAGTAAAACTGCCACTTAACCAGATGGTATTTATTTGCTCCCCCACTGAGCAAATTAGGCACAAGGCCGTTTTTAATGTGAGGTAAAAACCAGCTCCCCTAAAAGGGGTCACTCTGGTTACCAAAAATAATAATTGTCCAAGTATAGAGGGTTTCCCCTCCATTGACTGGTACAAACCATCTTAAGTGCAGCATCTGCCGGAACAGATACTACACTTTGATCTTAGCCATGTTGCCAAGGAACTGCCACTTAACCAGATAACGTGTTTGAATGAGATATATATATATATATATATATATATATATATATATATATATATATATATATATATATATATATATAAAATAATGCTGAACTTGTGTGTGTGTGTCTGTACCTGATTAGGCTTCTTATGAAGTTCACTATTATACGTAACTGATGACATACAATGATAGAAGCGGTACCAAAGAGCAAAAATAGGTATACTACATTTTATACAAGGGTAATTTATTAAAATTGTGGGGTCTTAGTACGCACTCGATCCCTAAAGAATGGACATAAAAAGGCAAAATACACTTCTGCAAGTGGTTTTGATATAGATGAGCAGGAGAATACTTTGATAAGTATGTTTCAGTTTGAACAGGGAGGTTTTAATAAAATTGTGGAGTTCTGCGTTCGTACCTATCCGCCAGTGAATGAAAATATGCCACAAACTTTATAAAGGTTTTTTATATCTAATCGCGTAAGTATACTTTGATAAGCATATTTCAGTTTAAAGACAGATCGTATGATAAGATTATGGCATCTACGGTCACCCATGACCCCCATAGAATGGAAATTTTTCACAAAGTATAAAAAGAGGGTGTTTTATAATGGCTCACCTAAGAGTATTGTGATAAGCGTGAATCGGTCTAAACAGGTGTGGTATAATAAAATTATGGGCTCTAGTTAGCTTTCATAGAATAGGTTTAATTACTTTAATTTAATTAGTTTAAGAAAAATACAGTGTTTGTGAGGTATGTCGAAACCAATTTAGGTGACTGAAATATTTAAATAACTTTTTATGAAAAATGGAAAGGTGAAACTATTTTTTATTTTCTATCCGTGTTGACTTTAAGTTACTGATTTTTTCATGAAATATCAAAGTTTCTTAAGGACGCTTAGTTTAACTCTTCCATGTGCTATCATTAATCATTTGAATTATGGTCAAGTCCTATTTCTGTTATCTAAATTGGTTTCGACAATATTTTACAAGAACTTATTTTACTTAAACTTTCTTTTAGTAAAGAGAATAAGACGATTTATATTTTGGATGGAGATTCATTTAATTTTATTAAATAAAGAGAATAAATAAATAATGAGGTAGAGAGAGTAGGCCAAAGTAAAAACAATGCCAATTGAGGTATATATGAAGATTATGATAGGCAAGAATTACCGCAGTCGAAAAGGATTTTACGTCTCACTGATGAGGAAAGAGCACATTCTGAATTTTTCATTATTCGTTCGGAATTAAAATTAATGTTTCTTACCATGATAGATTGTTCATTTGGAATTACTTTTCACAAACGCATTTTATTTACCAATAATTTTAACATTATTTCTTGAAATTTTCAAACGCAACGGATTGACATTTTTTTACTTTTCGAAGATATTTTTATAGTTTGATTGATCGAATTTAAATTTATTTTTAAGGTAAAAATAATTTAGATATACAAAAAACATATTTATTTGGTTATAGTTTATAAGGAAGCCTGTTAGACCTTAAATTTCTTAGAAAATCACAATCAGTCGGACAGAATTTTAGCTGAAACCTCAGTCTCACACACAACTGTTTCTCACAGAATCCTTTTCGCAATAACTCTCAAAACTTGTGAACTAGGTTATCCATAAGCATTGTGGCAGAAATATAAGTATGGTCAATAGAAGGACTATAAATATCAGCAATAACAAATATTCTCTGAGATAAAAATAGGATTAAGCGAAGTAATATATAATTTTGTGTTGATTGTTATTGAAAAGCATGTGATCATCACGGGAGATGAGGAGCTCTAAACAACTGGGTAACCTGAAACGTATCGAAGTGAATGGACTAACTTGTTCATCAATGCTTAGCGAGAACTTCATATGATATTGATTCGCTGATCAGATTCATCGATGACGACTTGCTGAAACTTTTGGCCAGACAGACATATGCATATAGAACAATCAGTGAGCATGTTATCCATATGAAAGGATAATTTATATTTTTAGATACACAAACAGGGAGTAGAAAACATATGTCACAAATTTATTGCTGACCAAACTCAGCCAGAGAAATGAAATAGCCTTAACTGTAGCGAGTTCTGAAATTGCTACAACTTCACTCACTGCAGATCAAATACTTCACACATTATTCAATCTTCCTTTTGGATCTGAGTACTGATACACCTGTTTGCAATATAAGTGAAAATTTCGGTACTGATGAATTTCTCATAACATGATCTTTGATCTCGTGGGAAAAAGTTACAATGTCTCATAAAAATGCCCTAAAAGCTGTTCCCGAAACATTGCAGGGCTTGCGTAATTTCAATTTTTCGATGAGAGATGTGATTGTTGTGTTCAATGTGATTTTAAACAAACTTTGCCAGTTATTCCCAGGGAAAATAAGCAGATGATATGAAATCCTCTCTACTGCGAGAAAATGCAAACGTTTAAAACTTTCTACAAGTATGAGGTCATATTTACATGAAGATTTTCTGTCGTGCCAATTCGCGTAAACCCTTTTGCAACTTTGAGAAAGAGCACTTAATATGAATCGGAAAGGCGAAATACATTTATCAGAAATATTCACCCTGTTAACGTAGTTGAAGAACTAACTGAAAAGGTTTTTATACGATTAATCAAACATTTTACAACTACTGATTAGTTGTGTAGAATGGCAATTATGGAACCAAAATATTGCAGTGTATAGTTTGAATGATAGACTTGACAAAATGTCTGCAGGAACTGAGCATAATTATAAATCTATAGACTGTATCGTGGAAGATTTTTTAATTCCCTCGAGCCAAAGGTTACTCCTACTAATATTCTTTGATTGAAAGTAGGTGCTCCGATCATGTTTATGCACAGCCTCTCACCACCAAAGTTATGAAATGGACCATGCTTCGTTAACAAGAAATTCATGAGAAATGTTTTAGAGGTCACAGT
>NC_136492.1:48876990-48899490 GCF_053919585.1 Euprymna scolopes
ACTACGTAACAAAATGGCTTCCCAGAACGCACGCACGCACTTTGTAAACAATGTTTTTTAAACAATGAAAAATAATATTTCTATTATTTTTTAAACAACTTAAATAGTTTATTTTGGAAGCATATTCTATAAAGAAAATAAATAGCCCACTTTAGAAAGAGAAATTACGAGTTTTCTATATTTTAATCGCAGTTTTCTGTTAGGGGTGTCAAAAATTCCCCCCAAAATTCTGATACTGCTAGATCACCACTTATCAAGGCCCGGAAGCCACTCAGGGATAAGGGTTATTGCAAGTACATTACATTAGTGTGGAGATTTGATGAAGTGTTTAATTAAGGGGGCGGTTCATTAGGAATTTGTTAACATTGGACTTGAAGACATCCAAGTTGTAGTCCGGAGGGAAGCAGGCAGACGGAACGGAGTTGCACAGGCGTGCAGTTCTAAGAAAGAAGCTTTGTTCATGGAATCCGCGTTTTGATTTAGGCACAGATATAGAGTGGGGAAAAATGTTCACAGTGGATTCAGCTAGACGGGTGTTTTTCGTGAAAGATTGGCGAGGGGGGACCAGAGATTGGATTTCAGACGAGCACCTGCCATGGAAATAACGATAAAACAAGGATAGGCTCGCAACGTCTCTTCTGTTGGAGAGAGGTTACAGGGTAGAGAAAAGGGCATCCCCCACTAAGCCACGAAGTATATTTTGTCAAGGCAGGATAGGCTGTTTTTAGCAGCTCCTGCCCAGATATGGCAACAGTATTCCATCCTTGGACGTACTTGGCCTTTATATAGATAGAGAATTGCATCAGTAGTGAGATATCTCTTTTATATATATATATATAATATTTACTATAATAATCATTACATACCTACAGACACTAGTGTTTCGTATATATAAATATATATTTATTGCCAAAAGAAATATATATGTATATATATATATATATATATATATATATATATATATATATATATATATATATATATATATATATATCGTGTCTTTATTATTATGCGCTCGTATTCTTTAAAAATTCTGCACAAAGATAATCTAGATTTTTAAATAATATGAAGATAATAATTTCATATATGCATTTATGCACGGTTTCATTAAAAAAAAAAACATACTTACATACCGTGCGAACGCAGGTGGCTTTTCGAATGATTGGGAATGATATGCAAACCACACAATGATGTCTAATCCAATATTTAGAGAGTAAGAACATTCCCTAGAGTCATCACAATGACAATATCAGATAATAACTTCATTGCCAAAGGGATGCATATAGAAATGATGCTGACATTGTCTGGAAGTATCCCAACTTATATAAGAATATAAATTTAATGCGCAATTATTATTAGTATTTACCTTTCGCCGTGCGTTTTATACTACTACTACTACTACTACTACTACTACTACTAATAATAATAATAATAATAATAGGAGCACTAGAAACAATCCCGAAAAACTTTTTAAAAGAATGGAAGAAATTGGAATCAGAGGAATGATTGGAAATATACAACGAATTATAATAACGAAAACAGCTGAAATATTAACGAAAACCCTTGAATATTGAGATTAACACACAGGAGCCATAGGTGCCGGCCAGACAAACTACTGCAGAGGCAAAGCATGAAACCAAGAACATTGAATCTGCATATCTATAAGTTATTTACCCCTCTCCCATCCGCGCATTAGCATATCACTCCCCCCACACACACAAAGTTAGACCGAATAGTCGAGTAGAATCAAAAAGGAAGGAAATACCGAGGAGAGAGCACTGACCAGACCTCCACTAGACAAGTGCGAAGAGAGCTGGGACCTTGAGGGGGCTTATTGCCACTCTAATTCCAGTGAAGAGTAATAGCCACTGCCAACGCGGAAAACATTCAAAGCGACTGTTGCGATAACGCAAAGTGATCTGCGAATGTTATCCAAAGAGGTGGAGAATACTGGAAACCTGGGGAGACTTGTTGTCACTGTGTCCATGGAACAGCACAGACTGTTTTCAAAGAGAGATGATGACCTGTGTGAAAGCCAATAATAATAATAATATTACTACTAATACAATGAATAGGAAAGATGAAGAAACAAGATAACACTAATCATTGTAGGAACATTAGGAACGATGCCGAACAACTGTGAAAAAGACTAGTAAAGACTGGAATCAGAGTTATAGCTGAAAAGTTCCAACAGATAACAATAAAATAAACGGATGAAACATTACAGAAAACTGTTGGATGCAGAAACTAACGCACATGGGCTACACACGATGAACGAAAATATAGAAACTATAGGTTATTAAAATCGAAAACCATCAACGTAAAGTACTAGTACATAGAATGAATAAATTGAAACCATATAATTGTTAATTAACGCTTTTCACCAAATTATCGTAATTGGTCAAGGCGGAGCAAAGACTAAAACAATAAGCCCGAACTAGAACGTGCCCGGTGTGTGAAGAGGAGTGGAACCTTGGGGAGACTTAGTGGCACCCGAACTCTAGTGAAGGCCGATAGTCGTTGTAAGCGAACTCAATTGTAAATGGTTGTTTCGATAACATAAATTAATTTGCAAAATTTATCAAAAAGGGAAAGAATACTGGAAGTCTGGGGAAACCTATCGTCGTAAACACTACAGGAAAAAACAACAACTTGTGATTAAAAAGATATATTTTATTATGGCCTGAATAATAATAATAATAATAATAATAATAATAATAATAATAATAATAATAATAATAATAATAATAATAATAATAATAATATACCCAGTATCAATAGTAAGATACTTTGGACAATTTATAAGTTGGATCAAAGAAGAACTGGGGCATTTCGAAGAACAGGAAACTCATGACTATGCACAATGCATTACACCGAACGGATGATATTTCTATATTTTCTATGTGAAAAGGGAAAGCGAGGGGAAGGAGTCTTGTTTATAATAAAAAAAATAATCACAAATTAATTTGCAAATGTGTATCAAAAGGGAGATGAGTACTGAAATTCTGTGATGACTTATTGTCACTCTTACTGAAGGGAACACCAAAAGTTGTCTTAACAATTATTTGATGATGGCCTGTATGCAAAATTTTAGTGAAGAAATAATATATCCATTGCATAGATAGATTACAAGAAAGTTTACAACAGAATCACTCAAGCACAAACAATAGAATGCATACAAATGTAAAAAATACCAGGCAAGATCATCGATTTAATTGAAAATGAAAGGAGAACATGGAGACCGTAAGTGACAACTTATGGGCAATACATAACTGAGTTTAAAATATGAAAAGGAATTTTACAACGGAATTTTCTATCACTACCACAGTTTATCATAGCCACGATAGTATATGGCTTAGTGTAACAATATACTCAGACATTGTCAAGTCGGATAGAAGTTCAGTAATACAGATTAGAGAATGAATCACCTAGTGTATATGAACAACCTGAACCTGTTTTCAAAAATCAGGAGGAAACAAAAAATACCTAATAAACACGAGCAGAATCTTCAGTCTGGATATCCGAGTTTAATTCAATATGGAAAATGTATGCGCTGCTAGTTATAACTGAGGGAAAACTGGAGACAATAGAAGACATGGGCGTACCCAACCAAGTGGAAGAGGGCGCCTTAGGTGAACATGAGAGTTACAAATATTTGAGGATTCTAGAAGCAGGCACAACCATAGCAACATAAATAAAAGAGAAACTTAGAAAAGAATACCTTACAAGAACAGGAAAATATCTAGAAATTAAAATGTATAATAGAAACAATACAATGCATAGATATATGGGCAGTATTACTAGTAAGATACTTTGGACCGTTTATAGGTTGGAGTAAAGAAGAACTGAGGCATCTCAACCAGAAGAGCAGGAAACTCGTGACTATGCTGAATGTACTTCACCCAAAGATGATAACTGACCGAATCTATGTTAAAAGGCAAAACGAGGGAAGAGGACTGGTTTGTATAGAAAAGTGTCAATAACACAAGAAAAAAAAATGAGGAAAATACATAATGCAGAACACCGACAGAATAATTACTGCAACAAGAGCCACTGAAAAACGAACAAAACAGAGAAAAAATGTGAAGAAAAACTGTTACACAGACGAGTCATAAGGGTGACAAAAGATAAGACTAACGGACAAACTTTGGCATGGCTACAAAACCGAAAGCTAACTAGAGAAACTGAATCTTTCACAATAGCTTCACATGATAGAACGATTAGAACAAAACAAATCAATGCAAAAATCCCCAAACATAAAAAACAGTACATTCAGACTCCGTGGAGAAAGAAACAAAACGATATACTACATAATAAAGGAATGCAGTAACCTAGCCCAAAAAGAATATAAAAAATATATACAATCAAGTAGGGAAAGCAGTACACTCGGAACTATGCAAACAAACTGCAACTGAAACACCGTGAAAAATAGAAAAACACAAACTGGTAGCAGTACTTTTAAAACGGAAGTCACGGAATCCCTTAAGACATGGATATGCGAACGGATAAACCCATCCAACTAAGATCTCGGATCTCATATTAATTAACAAGAACGAAATGTTTTGCTAGATCATAGATTTCGCCATTCGATTTAACCACAGCATGAATACTAAGGATACAGAAAATCGGAGTAAATGGACGCAAAAGGCCAAAGAGCTTAAACGAATATGGAAAATTAGAAATTGAAGATAATATCATTAATAGTAGTGGCACTAGAAACAATTCCGAAAAGTTTGAAAAAAGGGGGAGATTTAAATCAGATGAATGAATGAGAACATACAGCGGATAACTGCTGTAATATTAAGGAAAATCTTTTCGTGCGAAAACTAATACACATTTAAAACACAACGAAACACCAGATAGAATAATAGAACCGGAAACTGCATAAGTGTAAATTACACCTTCTGCGCCATTTTTTGTTTAAAGTGTAATCATGAGCTGGCGCCACACCAAAGCAAGATAAGGGAAGGTGAAAAGACGGGGGAGACAAAAAACTAACTAGATATCCACTGGATAAGTGCGAAGAAGACTAGGAACGTGGCGAGGCTTATTGCCACTCAAATTCTAGTGAAGACCAATGGTCACTACCAGCAATAACACAATGGTAGATGGCTAATGCACACACACACACACACAATAATTTGCAATGGTTATCGAAAGGGATGTTGAGTACTGGACATATGAGAGACTTGTTGTCACTCAGATTTTCAGTAACACCGCAGGTTGTTCTTTGATGATAACCCGTGTAAATACTCCTCCTGACTATTAATATTAAAATATGCTGAAATTTTTCGTCCGAAGTTGCGCCAAAAACATGATCGTTTCTGTGATTTGTTTCAATTAACTGATTTGGATATCTTGTTTGATCGAGTTGCAACATAAATAAACAACCTTCACTGACGGTGCTTTCAATATAAAAATCATCATAAAAGCTGCGTTTGCTGATGCAAACATTTAATTTTTCTGACGTTTCTCATAAATTTGCTCTTTTTTTATCCTTTTTTAATGTTTTCCTTTCATTTTTTTCTTTGATCCTCGATTTTATTTTTCTCGAAAGTGAGTTTCATAAATTTCCATATTAAAATATGATAGAGAATGTCGTTCAAACGATGAAGCTACTGTAAGGCAACTTGTATTAAAAATTACTACCCTCAAATCAACCTTTCGATCGCTTTTATTAAATATTTCACAATGAAATTCCCTCGGCGCTCTTTAAAAAATGGGATTGACCTTTAGGTTACATGTTTATATACGGACACGTATGTTAGTCGGTGAGTGAAAAAAAATGATTATTCAATACAAATAGAAAATAGGCTAACTTCAAACAAAACACACAATGTAGGTCACTTTCAAACTAAAGAACAGAATTCTTTCCGTTTCTAAATTTCTGAGATGAGGATTGGTTATTCGTATTATTTGGATTCATCGGACTATTGTTCTAATCTTAAGTGTGATTTTCACTACGTTTCGGTCGATGTAACCTCCGACATTCTTCAAGTATATCTTGTCAAACACGGTGTTTTTGTCGAACTCGGGAATTTGGACGAAATTTCGAACGGGATCCTTTATTTACTTCATGGGGATAGCATATCCTCGTTCCGTCAAACAGAGGTCGAAGATAATTTGCGATTGTATTTTTCGGTCGCGCACACTGTGTATTATACAATAAATCTTCAGGAGAATATCAGATTTACAACTGTTTTCTTCCAAATACTCTTAGCACTGAACCTCAGGTCCGGACCATACATAGTTCCAAAGATGGGCAGTCCTAAGAAAGCAACTTTGTTTGTGGAATCTGCTTAGTTTATACCAAGATAAAGAGTAGATAAAATTGGTAAGTACAATCATCGTCTTCTTCTTCATCTTCTTCTTCTTCTTCTTCTTCTTCTTTTTCTTCTCTTTCTTCTTCCTATTATTATTAGTTCTCACACAGATCATATATATATATATCTATATATATATATATATATATATATATATACGAGTTGCGTATATTATATCATGCCACTGACCCATCCCTGTTGGTTGATGTAGCTGAACTTTTGCATGTGCAATGATTTATACCTCCAAGGGTTATGTCGCAAATTTCAGCTCTGAGCTAATTGTGGTTTCTGTTTTACAGGTGTTTGAACTGAGTCAGGTGTGAAATGGAGCCTGTTTAATGTCGGGCAGTGATCCGGTTTTGTATTTGAAAGGACGCACACCACAGGAGACTTTTGATGAAACGAAAGAAACTTATGGTGATAATGGCCCATCATATGACCTTGTAAAACGCTGGCATCGTGAATTCAAACATGGCCGGAAGTCTGTGGAAACAGCTCCCAGACATGGTCGCCCCCCCCCATCTGCCATTGATGAGGCATCTGTCCATCAGGTTGAGGTTGCCATTTTGGAAGATCGACGCATTACTATTCGCCAAATAGCCCAAGATTAGTAGAGGGTCTGTGGAAACTATCATTCATGACCATTTGCATCTGCATAAGGTGTCTGTCAGATGGATTCTCAGGTTGCCCACACCATTCCAGAAGCGAGAACGCGTCGAGTACTCGGGGATGAATTTGGAGATGTGCCAAGAAGATGAGTCAAAGTTTTTAAAAAGACTGATTACATAGGATGAAACCTGGGTCCGTCACTATGATCTAGAGACCAAAGCCCAGTCAATGCAGTGGAAGCACTTGGACTCACCACCTCCAAAGAAGGTAAGGGTACAGCCCTCCGCTGGCAAGGTCATGATCACAGTCTTCTGGGACCAAGACAGAGTAGTGATGACAGATTTCCTGGCAAAGGGTACCACAATTACAGGAGCCTATTATGCATCACTGTTGAGGAAATCAAGAGAAGCTATCAAAATCAAGAGGAGGGGCAAGATCAGCAAAACTACCCTCCTCCTACAGGACAACGCTCCGGTCGACAACTCGCATGTCGCCAGATAAGAAGCACGGGCGTGTGGTTATGAAATCCTTCCCCATCCTCCCTACTCTCCTGACCTTGCACCCTCTGACTTTCACCTCTTCCAAGCCATGAAGTTGTTTTTGAAAGGAAAGCGTTTCCCAGATTATGCAGCTTTGATTGTCGCGTCGTTGGGTGTTCTACAAAAACGGTTTCCAGAGCTGCATCACACGATGGGAGAAAAGCATAACTCTGTGTAGTTCCTATGTAGAGAAAGACTAATAACTGTGCCAAGTTTCGTTGCTGTACTGCTATGGGAAGTGGGTCAGGGACATTACTTATTGCACACCCCTTGTATATGTATATATATGATGATTGCAACGTATTGTCAGACGAGTGCCACTCCGTCAGACATTTAAAATCCATGAGCTTAAATGCCTGAGGGAGTATCTATACAAAGATGATGTTACAGAGTCTTAGCTTTGTATGACAGCTAAGTCTCTCTCTCGGTTCAAAATGATGAGATCCAGCAACAAGCAAGAGCAAGATAGCCAGCAATAAATTAAACTGAAGACCAGCTTAATGCGGGTAATGGTCTCCCGCTTTATGTTTTTTTTTTAAATCAGAGATTTGCTTCTCCTAGAAAGGTTGCCTTCACCACGGCTTACGGGAGCCCTCTCCACCCCAATACACATATACACGCACACAAATATACACGGTGCTAGTTGGCCGTTGACCCAGAAAAGAGTTCATTCGCCCTTTGGAAGGTCTTGTTTTTAATCCTTCAGGGAGGCTAGCCGCCCTCCTCACCAAACAAGTCTGGTGGGGGAACCAGTTTAGTCGCCGGTGACCCGACCATTAGGCAGGTAGTACTGGGTTACATGGTACCAGTAGCATATGACATGACCTGACATAATATATATATATATATATATATATATATATATATATATATTAAAAAGTTTGCCACATGTCCAGGTATATGTATATATTAAAAATTAGCCTCATGTCCAGGTATTATATATATATATATATATATATATATATATTAAAAAGTTTACCTCATGTCTAGGTAACCTGCCTCTACAATTTTTGCTAGAGACCGCAAAGGTATAATCTTTGGAACTTTGACCCACTGGCAGTCAAGTTTTCGGCTAAAAACGATTTAAAAGCTCGTCCTAGGTCTGAATACTTATTATGTAAAATTACAAATGTTCAGACTAAAACTTAACTTGGTAATTTAGTAGACACCACAGATTGTAAAATTTCTTTAAACTTTGATCCCAATTCTCACCTATTAACAGTTGTCGTTTTGGACCCAAATCAAATAAAAAGGTTTTATCCATGTCTAAGTAACCTACTTCTAAAATTTCAAATCTTTAGACCCAAAATTGATGAAGGAGTATTGTAGAGTTTTCAAAGTTCAAATCGTTGAACTTTGACCACTTGAAAGATAAATTTCTGGTTGAAACCCGATTAAAAATTGTTCCCTTAATCTCAATTTATTTTATGAAAAATCCGAAGTCTGTATATTAAACATTCACAGAGCAATTTGGTAGGGAAATGCACACACACGTATACACACAGAGACAATTTCACTTTTATAGATATATAGATAATCCGTGTGCACATATTTCTTAGTCAATTAATACTTCTATTTAGTACATATATAAGATAAGGTGGCATTCACTTGCGAGAGAATGTACAGTTATCTGTTAGTTTGCATTATAAGCATCCGTTCTTACTATCTGTTACGGTTTAATTTAAGGGCTAAATTCAATATTTTACATGGGATTTATTTACTAAATAGATGCATACAAAAATAATTAATTCGTATGAAAGAATACATGTGTTTTTGATACACGTTTATTAGTGTTATCATGTCGTATACTCCAACAACCAGCGATGCTTATAACGATATATTTTTATATAAATGTTCCTCCATAAATGACTCTATCTTTTCAATTAAAATGTTATATTATCGTGTATCCTTGTCACGTTTGCCTGATATAATAATGACCAGTTTCTGTGATACCGTAGTGGCTCTCCGTATTCCCATCAGTATTTTCTGTGTATTAATCGAACTATCAAAGAAGATAATGAATGTTGCCACGAAGCTGTTGCCCACAGAACTTGCTGTAATAAGTTTTGATAATTGATGTTGTGGAAGTCCTATAAATCACGTTTTCCATTATGCTAGGCAGCCAATAAAGTCGTAAAATGTTGAAAGGGGAATTATCTTTGAATACCAAGTAAATGTATTAATAGAATGTGTGCTATTTATCAATTTGGTCTGGCATTTAACATAATTATATTACATATAAATATTTCCTTTTGCGTTTCTAATCTACTAAATCCGGTTTTAGAATTTCTATTCATGTTTTTTTTTTAATTTTCAAATTTTCATTTCCCAAGTATAAAATAATGAAAATAATCATTCTTACTGGTAAAGGAATAATGTATTAGCTAAAATAATTTCATAAAACCGATAGAGAGCGCGATTTTAATAGAACCTCAGAACTGAGAAACATGTAGGCGTAGATACAGCGCTACATTGACAGTATAGATATAATTGTTTTTGAAAGCGTTTAGGTTGCAAAGTTGTTCATTATCTTTTGCGAGTTCATGTATCAGTTTTTTTTCTAACTAGTCTGCCATTAAATATTAACACCCTGTTCCCAATCAATATATGGTAATTAAAATAAACACAATAATAAAAAATTCAACAATAATCACAATTCGACATAATGGGAATGCCGAAATTGTTTCCAAAATATTGGTCTAGTTTTAAACGATAAAGATAACAGAGTTCCCACTGAGTAGTCTTTTGAAGTTCTTAACTGTGTCTTCAATAGCATTTTGTGTATGTGCTTTGCATTTTATTAAGAGCACATATTTGTAAAATAGTTTTTAAAATTGTTTTTGGTCCCCCGAAAAAAGGAGGGTAGACATGTACTTTCACCCTTGTCCGTTCGTCCGTTCATCTGTACGCACTTTTCTCAATAAATACTCCTTGGAAGATTTGAAATTTTTCACAAACTTTAAACATAATAATGAGGAAATGTAACAGAACGAAGTTTATGGGAAAACCCCGGTTGCCCCCTACGGGTGCCTTTCGGGTTAAAATTGCTAAAATTTACACTTTTGTACTTCTTAAGAAAATTAATGTTTTGGATTTTTATAAAACTTTCTGAAAAGTTGTGACTAGCTGATTTCTATATAATTTCGTTTGTCTATACTTTGCGATAACTCTTGGGTGTGCCCAGGGTCTCTATTAGGGCTAATAAAAACACTCCATTTTGGGGACTATTTTACCATATTTTCCAAAATTTTCTGTGTATGTCTATTTGCAGTATTGCATGGTGCTGAACTTAAATTTAAATCTGTTAAGGCCTTGCGAACTTTTGGGGCCAAATGTGGGCCCAAGTGATGGACTTTATCATTTATTTTTGCATGGTGCAGAACACGAATTTACATATGTTAAGGCCTAAAACTGAACTGTTTGTTCATTTTCACTAGGATTTAAGGCCCCCTGGGGATTTTGGGGCTAAATGGATGGAGGCTAATGTTGAACTAAGTCATTTTTATATCTCATTCACTGTGCACTCACGAGGGATCATGCAGACTTCAGTTGTTTTTTATGGGCCCGGTTTATCTGATAATTATATGAAAAATGGAGATCTTAAAATTCAAGTGTGTTTAATGTGCGCATAAGCCTTTACTATTTCGTAATCATCTTCTTCTTAGCTACGTTTTATCCAGCATCTTTAGAATCATTCACTTCAACTAGGGTTACTACTTTCTCCATTTAGCCTTATATCATTATGTCAGTTTTAAAGGGTTACATTTTCTAGGTACTGCATAGCAATAATGAATAATGTGTGATTAAATTTCAATGGTTGCCAGATATGTTTCAGACTTGCAACATTAAGTATTCAATTTTCTACAGGTAGTTAAGTGGAGATATTTACAGCAGGGATCCAAGGATTAATCTGCTAATAACCGATAATTGGCCTCATCGACCACATTGAGAAAAGTAATTAATCGGCTGATTAATTACTTTCTTTTTTTATATTAATTTTAAAGCATTTCCGCAATGAGGAGTAACTTATTAGATAGCTTTGACACATATCTACAATAATTTCAGTTTACATTTGTCAAGTTTCCGGCTGTTATTATGTCTTTTTAACTTTTTTGCTTTATAAAATTAAATTACAAAATAGAAAGCAGTTTCAAACTGTTTAATTAATATAATTAAACAATTTGTTCAGGAGAAAAAATATAAACAAACTACAAAATAAAAATTCTCATGGTTAAGTGAATTAGTGTAACCTGAAGTTCCGCTTTCACTAGAACTGCGTTGATTACCTCTGCTCTGCATCTGCTGCTCGTCTAATTCCTCTTTAATCTTGCTGCCTGCTCTCTTTTCTCTCACAGTCTCTCCAATATTTAAAGTTTACTACTTTTGTTGAAATGTAGAAACATTCGAATTGTTTTATTCTAAGGACATGGCCTGTTTTTTGTAGGTTCACCTGTACCTCTTACTCGCCACAGATAAAGTGACTCACTTAAATATCTTGAAGCTAGTTTACTCAGCAGTAATAAAATAGCCTGCACCTGTTTTCACCACGAAAATAGATCATCACTTCTTGCGAATAATGGTAAAACTACATAATTATCAGGTTATTTTATGCATTTATGAATCATAGATTTACTCCTTTTGAGTTTAGATTATGTTCTTCGTATTTCTCTTGAAATTCCACTTGCGGTCTTCAGAACAATCTCTGCATTAACCTATTCTAAGTTATTATTCCTTAAGGTAAGCTTATTTAAAGCTTAATCTTCAAACAGGCTTGAAAGAGATACAGTTTCTAGTTAATATTATCTTATTGATCATCAGATTTGAAGTAGATATATTCTGATTCTACGTAATTACATCAGTAGAAAGAAGAATATGTCAATTCACATTTTGAATGGTGTGTTCAATGTAATTTCTTTAAAGTTTTCATTTGAATTTGATTTTTTATTTAGCTAAGATTAAAATCCTCGTTAAAATATTCATTTGAATTTGAATTTTTTATTCAGCTAAGATTAAAATCTTCTTTTAATTTATTCAGTGAATTGTCCAACAGGGGTAAGAAAAAATTTACTTAAATCAGAAATATCAGAATTAGATTAAACAGCTTTGGGCAGAAATAAATTCAAATTTAATAAGTGAGGCATGCATGGTCCCCCAGTATGTGCACAGGGAACGAGGCATAAAAATGGCTAAGTTCAACATTTGCTCCTCCCATTTACCTCTAACGTTCCCAGGGAACGCCACATCCTAGTGAAAATAGACAAACAGTTCAGGTTTAGGCCTTAACACATGCAAATTTGAGTTCTGCATCATACAAAAATAAATGACTAAGTCCATCATTTTGGCCCACATTTGGCCCCAAAAGTCCCTAAGTTTTAACAGACTTAAATTTAAGTCCAGCACCATGCAAAACTGCTAAATAGACATACCCAGACATTTTTGGACGAATAATGTAAAATAGTCCCCAAAATGGAGTGTTTTTATTAGCCCAAAAAGAGACGCTGGGACATACCCAAGATGTATCGCAAAGTATAGACAAACAAAATTATATAGAAATCAGCTAGTTACAATTTTTCAGAAAGTTTTATAAAAATCCAAGGCATCAATTCTTTTCATAAGCACAAATGTGTCAATTTTAGCCGTTTTAACCCGAAAGGCATCCCAAATGGGGGGGGGGCGGATTTTTCCTGGAAAATTCGTTCTGTTACTATTTTACTTATTTGATGTTTAATGTTTGTGCAAAATTTCAAAAACTTTCAAGGTTTAGTTGTTGAGAAAAGTGCGAACAGACGAACCGACGAACGGACGAACGAACAAGGGTGTATTCACAGGTCCACCTTATTATTGTAGCGGGCCAAAATTGCAGCTGCTATATGTTATATATGCTATATGGTTGGAGTTCTGTTACTTGCTTTTTGGTGATTTTTTTTTCAAAATTGACTCAGTAACTGCACAGATCCACAGTGGTATGTTGTCAGGTAAGAATCCTATTCTGAACAACATAAGATGCAAGAACATTTAGTGGTTGTAAATTTCCTTTCAGCAAATATGTTGTATTCTATCGTGTCTCACGTCTTGAATAAGATTAAATTTTTATTGATTAAGCTGATCTTGTCTTCTCTTTAATTTCGTTTATTGATAATGGAGAAATAATAAATTAATAAACTAGATTTCTCGTTGCTGTAATGATTGATTCACAGCCTTTTGAGAAAGAGACAGTTATTTATTGAGTGTTCCAAATGTATTTTTGAAATATACTCGTGACTCTAAACCACATTAGCCGACAGCAGCAAACAAATTTGCTCATGAATTCCACTAAACTAAAATAACTTCATTGGAGATGTTATACCCTTACGAAACATTGCGCAATTCTTTACTTATTCATGCTTGTGGGTACCATGGAATAGAAGAACTCAACGTATAGCATAGCACTGTTCGAAGTTTTTAGAGATTCAATGCCCTAAAACTAAAACAAAAAAAAAAATACTCTTATTAGCTGGCCAAATGTTTGCAGTCAAGGAAATGCTGTTTATTTGACCAAGAAACAATTGAATTATTGTTGTTACTTTAGAAAATATATCTGAAATTATGTTTCAGTAATATATATTATTGATAAAATGCTGTAATTTGGACGAAGTTTTGCCTATAAAATCTACTATCAAACATTACGAAATATTGATTAACACCAAAACCAATCCTTTCTTTTATTAGGTAATGTATCTCCTCTGACCTGTTTTAATATTAATATCCCATATATTAATATTATGTCCATGTTTTGCCCTTGAACAATGTGTGTGCATAGTAAGTTGATGTTTCGCTTGAGGCTCGTAGTTGCTACCACTTCTTTCTAAAAGGTCTATCCCTGAACATTCATTGTGTTTCCTTTTCTTATCTGTAGCTTTTTCCTCTCCTGAATGAAAATTTCTAAGATGTTTTAACATATCAGATGTAACAGTTTTTGCTTAGTTGACCCCTTGATATAATTGCTTAACGTAACCTCATGACATATACATTATTATTGAAATTGTTATCAAAATGATTCTAGCAGAAACTGGTTTAGTTGATGGTTGTTGTCATTTTTTAAATATTATATGCACTGCTTATGTCTGAAATCTATTTTGTAATTCATTTCAACCAAATATGGATTATCCGAACTATACAAATGCAAAATATTTGTAATAGTAGCACTAAATGACAAACGAGGCTATAATTGATGAAGAATTATGTATTTTCGATCTGTATGCGGCCATAATTAACGGGAGAAGACCTTAATTACGTTCCTTGAAAATTGATATTACACTAGCAGGCTTCCCGCGATTGCCCGGTCGCAAAATATGCTTAAATATGCTATTTTGATGGATGCAAAGTTCATATTTATAATTATTAAATTATATTAGATCCAATATATAATAATGATTTAAAAAGTTAAAAAAAAATGACTCGTACGCCCACATTGAGAATCGAAATCAGGATTCACGTTTTCCTTTAACGTTAATGTCTGAAAACATATTTACTGTAAGGTTAAAATTAAAACATGAACCTATAGCTATTACGTAACTCATGCACGTTCGTAATGCCGTCGTTCGACCTTCACCTAGCAAATTCCATTTTTTTAAATTTTAACAGTGTTCTACCGATTTTCCCTGGCTAAAACCAAAATATAAGTTTTGTATGAGTTCGAATACCTTATATATTAAGTGTCATGTCTGTAGACTAAATCTAACAAGGGAGTTTGACATAAAATTTTTTAAGTAAATATGTATACACATGCATAAATATATATAAAAAGAGTTTTGTGTTTACTATAACCATTTTACGCAAATATTACGCAAATATAAACCATGTAAAATATCTGCATTAATATAATTACACGTAATAGTAAACTAAAAATGGTCATGCACTATGACAATCGAAAAACCTATTAGGGAATTAATTAAGCTCAATGTTGAAAAGAATATGCAAATTAGCTAATTCTTTTGCAGATGAATGCAATTCTACGACCCATATATTAAAAAAAAAAAAAAAAAAAAAAAAAAAAAAAAAAAAAAAAGTCCTATTTTATTTTAAATAAATACAAAAAGAGTTTTTAATATGAATATCATCACAAAAAAACAAATTTATAGGAGTATAAATAATATTAATATTAATTAACTCACAAGAAACCTGGAAATTCCACTGCGTGAGAAATATAATAAATCAACGTTTCGATAAAGCTAATATTTTTCTAAATGTGGCGAACATGAATTTTTGGACTGTAAAAACCTATAAAATTTACGAAGGCCAAACTAGTAAATCATAAACCTAAAGATTTACAAACTCATGAGAAATATAAAAGAGTATATATATATATATATATATATATATGTATATATATATATATATATATATATATATATATATAATCACACGATTAATTCTCTGACATAAGTCAAAAGAGAATATGACTGTCCAAAGAGGAAACGTATGAATAGATAAATAAATAAAAAATGAAGATCATTTATAAGACTGCATATATGTTTAGTGCAAACAGTAAAGAGGGAGACGCGAGCGAGCAAACAGACGGGCTAAAAATTGGAAGAAGAAAAACAAAGTAAAGAAGTTTCGATGAACACAAAGAAGAAAAGAACGAAAGAAAGACGATTGTAGAAGAACAGCGGTCGGAATAAACACCCCTAACCTCTGGAAATCGTTCTTAACATAGGAAAGTTGGGGTGTTTATACTATGCTGGGTTATATCATAAAAAATACTTTTTCAAAAGATGTTTAAGCGTAAGAGGCCAAGGAATAGATACAAGAAAGCAGAATAGCGTTTGTTGTAAGTGGGTAAATGACGCCGTAATATAACTTTTCACACAAAAACAAAACAAAAATATATTTCTTCCCTAAAGAATAAAAAAATATTATTTACAAAACACAAGAAAACAATTGCCAATAAAAAGAAACAAATAAAACCAGTGAATATATATTTTATTTAAGCCATGATGCATTGCTTTGAAGTAATCGATTAGAATGAGGTAATCAACCAGAAGAAGGGAATTTTCCCGAGGGAGACTTTATTCTAACACTGGTGTCAGTGCTATATGTGTTTCATATAAGTTAAGGGCGGTGTAAGCCTAGAATATGTGGAAAGTGTAGACTTCCTCCCGGTGGCTCTGCGGTTGGCGGAAGAACTAAATATTTAGAAGGAAAAAAGAACTCCTTCTAAAGATGTTGCATTGTGATGGTGTTGCTCCTAGGACTTGATGTACCATTTTATTAATACGACTTAATGTGTCTACAATGGTGTTCGAAAGTTACATAACATAGTGGCTAATAGTCTGGACGTATTGAATTTGCATGTGGCATCCGCTGTTGCAAACCTACGATACTTTGGTTTAAAGGTTGATTTCTGGAATTATAAATATGTAAATATGGCGCGGGCTCAATTATGTACAAGATATGATTTGTTCAGAATTAGATAAGTACATCGAGAGGTACAGAACCCTGGTGAGGTGTGTGTATGTGTACTTTGCAGTACATAATTTTCTATGAATATGCTAAAGAAATGATACCTTAAAGCAAATTGAAAAGTGATATCGTGTATAGGATAAAAAGTATACGACGTACGTAGAAACGCAACCAAAACGAATTAAAGAACCTCATTCTGATGACACCGACACTAGAAGCACATTACCTGTAGAGGAAGAGCCGATCGGTACCATTTTTGCAAAGTTCGACCCTGACCCACCACAACTAACTCCAAACTAGCGCTTGTTAAGCAAAACGGGGAAAATTCACACATCCACTGACTATGGGCTCGAAGAGGAAACATTATGAACGAGTATTCTTCCATGTACCAAGTGTTGGGAGGGATGTTCTGAGGATTCACCGATGCTCAAGATATGAGCTCTTCTTAACTTTATAAATAGACGGAGATTTAACAACCCTCCGTGTATTGTGTGTATACATTGGAGTATGCAATCTTTATTTCAACTGCTAAGAATATATTTTACTATATGATTATTATGTTCTCAATACAAACACACTATTTCTGACCTATATCCGCGTCTATATCCTGCTTAGTTACCCATCAGCGTCACTAAGTGTAAAAATGAATCAGCATATTTTTCATTACCTCAATATATTCTGTATTCATGACACATACTTTTACGAAATATCGTATATTTCATTACTTTACCCCAATATATATATATATATATATATATATATATATATATATATATATATATATATATATATATACACACATTTATATGTATTATTATTATTATTATTATTATTATTATTATTATTATTATTATTATTATTATTATTATTATTATTATGCTATTAAAACCTAGTGAAAATTCTGTACAGTTATTGTGGAGAATTTTTTAATCTAGCTTACCATTTCCCTACATTTACTATGGATTCATTTTCCATTGGAAGCAGATTTGATTTGATATTGGATTAAAACTCATCAGATACCGTACTGTCTACCAAGCTTCTCTGTGCGAACAAAAGGGAACATTTTTTTTTAATTTGCCTGTGATTTCCCGATATAATATATATATATATATATATATTGGGCAAATCACAGTAAAATAAAAAAAGATGTTCCTTTTTGTTCGCACAGAGAAGTTTGGTAGATATTAAGAAAGTATATATATATATATATATATATATATATATATATATATATAGTTCGTTATAAAATATATATGGGGATTAAGCTACACTGAATATTCCGCGTTTCATCCACTCTAGGATTCTTCAAAGCCTGAAGAATCCTAGAGTGGATGAACGCGGAATATTCAGTGTAGCTTAATCCCCATATATATTTTCTAACTAACTAACTAGCTCTACCTACTTATTGAGCACTTTTGAAGTAAATACTAAAAGTTTACGCAAAAATGTATACTTTCGTATATTAACTTTATGTGAGTAAATGAAATAGTTATATATATATTTATATATATATATATATATATATATATATATATATATACTAGCAAAAGTTACTGTCGTTAACTGGTTTCCAAAACAGACTATAGAAAATGGACTCTGATTTATTAAAGTATGATAGGTTATTAAATGGAAGGGTTGTAAAGAGATAGCTTCGAATTCGGGGGTATCAAAACCAAAGAAAAATATGATGAAAATAAAAAGAAAATAGATAAAACTCATAATTTATTATACCATACCTGTTCACAGTAAAACACTTATGACAATATTCTATGGATCTATATTAAAAAAACCTTGGTAAACTTTGTGACATATTTCCATTCTATGGAGGTCAGGGGCGAACAAACACCCTATAACTTTATTATACCATTTTTCTTCAAATTGAAAGATAATTATTTAAGTATACTTACGCAGATAGAGATGAAAAGTCTTTATTAAAGTGTGTGCCTATTTCCAATCTATGGATGCCAGGCGCGAACGCAGATCCCAAAATTTTATTATACCACCACTATTTAAGTTAAAACATACTTATTAAAGTATCATTATGTACATCTATAGCAAAAAACACACGTAAACGTTTTTTTTTTTAATTTTTAATTTTTTTTTATTTCCATACTTTGTGGACCAAGCGCGAACCACTGTTCTGCAGGATCAAACACACCCATTCCTGTGTCTCGATAAATTTTCTATCATTACATTTAATCCGTTTTTTTAAATAGTCAACCATATAGGAGCCTAGTCTTGACTACACACACACACACACACACACACACACATACACACAGATACATTCAGCTTTATATTATATATATATATATATATATATATATAGTTTTACTATACATTTATGACTAATAAGCTAAACAAAAGTTCATGTTTTACATGTTGTATGATATGACCGCCTTTGGGAACGGTCAGCCTCTTCACTAGGAGGCTTGGGGGCCCGAAGCTCCTTGCAAGGCTGACAATTAGGCTTATATTAACTATTAAGCATGATTGGGTTCCCGGGCATCAGCAGGCAACATGGCTGAAAAGAAGAATAAAGTTTATTAAAATTTTGTCAAAACACACATATACTTTTATCGTTTTAGAAAAATGAAAAGTAAAGTGATTTTTGAAAGCTAGATCAAAATCATACATTCCTAGCTCACGGATGTTTAGCTGTTGAGTGCTGAGACAGGTCAAAGTATCAGCCTTTCAAGAACGTTGGTATAGCGTTTAGTTGTAATTCCAGATTGCACATGATGACAGGTTGCAGAGTTTCACACGCGCATGAGTTGGGGGATTCTCCTGGCGCAGTGGACGTGTAAATTGATGATTGGTCGAGAGGGTACCCTTACCTACCCCGATACCTTTGTATAAAAAGGGAGGTGCCGCACCAAAAGGCCCAGATTAAGCTAGGTTCCGGGAGAGAGAACCTAACCAAGATATATAACCCCACCCTGCCTGTCCGTCGCCACCACCACTAACTCAAGAGAATAAGTTGAACGCGTGTTTCCTGAAATGAAAACGGACTGATAATTGTACATATATAACATTTTGTAAATTTTTACTGAATTAATTATAATTGACTAGGGAGATCTGCATTTGTCGTTTCTTTCACTTGCAAATGTGAATTGCGTTCTTTTCAGCGAAACCCGACTATCAACCCTGCGGTGAAAACAACGATTACTCTGATGAGAGACTCTTCTCTCGGAAAAGGCGATTTCTACACGCGAGAGAACTTGCCAGAGACCTCCGCACAGCCCAGCCAGCGCTGAGACCACCTACTCCGGAGGCGAGAGAATCTTATAAAGGTCTCTCGGAAGAAGGACGATCACGACTTTTGTGACCTGAACGTGGTCAAGGGTTAGAGTTGTACATTTTATTTTACAATGGGGTTTCTAAAGTTACTATCAATTATACAAATACCGATGAATTTCCATTAAATTTTAATGGTTATGAGAAATAAAATCGGCGGTTCTCATTGTCTGGTTGTTTACTATTACCAGATTATACGAAAATGTATTTAACTATTGCTAAGCTTTAACTATCCAATATCTTTTAACTGATTTAATCACAAATAACAGACTCCAGTTTATTGCGGAAATTGTTGTAGTATTTGTTATCACATTGTTTATGGTTAGCAATTACATCATGTAGGCTGCCTATAAGATAGCAGCGCAAACTTCTTACTAAAGCGATACTCTGTGGGAATATGAATATAGGCAATTTTAGAATTGGGGTAAGCCATGCTTGCGCTAAAACAATTTTCCTCATAAAACTAATGGTACTCTGTGGCTGAAGATCGTGGATGAGCATTCATTTCTGACAGTTAGTTTATTATTGTTTTGAAAGAGTAAATATCTTTTTCGTTTAGCTCAGTTTTGTCTTCAGGAAGTAAAACCATTCGTTCGGGTAGTAGTAGCACTATAGATGCAGAGCTAGGGACAAATCTGCGGTATAAACATTTCATCCCCAGAAATCTACGTAAGCTTTTTGAATTTTGGTGTACTGGAAACGTTTCTAGTTCTTTAGTTTGTTTCGAAGTAGGCAACATACCTTCTTTACTTATGTGAAAACCTAAGAAGTCAAACTGTGGTCTTCCGAGTGTACATTTAACTATGTAATTTTTTTAATTATTGTCACTAAAAATCCTGAATTCTTTATCGAATTCTACCTTGAGCTGTTGTTCAATTCCGCTAAAATTAATATGTCATCGCTGTATACGAATATTCGATTTGATTTGAGAAATATTTTATCCATAAAACGCTGAAATGTGGCGGCAGCATTCTTTAACCATAATGGCATGTGATTAAATTCAAATAAGCAAAAATGTGTCAAGACTATTCTCAGGCGCATCCTCAGGGGGTACCTTTATCTGGTGATATGTTGTGGTTAAATCTATTTTAGAAAAATAGCGTTTATTAAGCAGTTGTGTGCAGAATGAATTTATGTTCGGTATGGAATAGCGGTCTGTCTGGGTAATGCTATTCAGCGCACAGAAATCACCACAATCTCGTTATGAGCCGTCCGATTTCTTTACTAAGTGCAAAGGTGTTGCCATCTCGCCACTTGAAGGCTGGATAACTCCAGTATTTCGTTTTATTTTAATTCTGCCTGTGCTGTGTCTAATTTAGAATTTTGGCTTTAGCAAAGACTGGTATGTAACTTCCTGTATCAATCCTGTAATACATTCTACCGTAGTAATTTTATGAGGAGAAATTATGCTATTATATTTATCATTTCGTGAGCATACCATGTTAGGTCTATCTTATAAATCACTACATAATTGTTTTCCGTTACAGCGTTTACTTTAATTTTTTGCTCCCTTATTGTGTCATAGATGCCTTTTTGTGCAATCTACAATTATGTTAAACTTGTTTAAGAAGTTCAATCCTTTCAAAAGGTCAGCAACATCAGCGATCACTAAACTCCATTGGACAGCTTATTGTAAAGTAGTATTTTGATTTCTAACTTTGTTTGACCATAACACTTTATGCTTTTTCCGTTAGCAGTCGAGATATGTACAGGAGTGTGTTCCTAGATACCTCTATTCACTACGGAAGGTGATAAAATGGAAATACTGGTGTTGTGTAGTAGGGGTTTCATATTTAAAGATGACGGGAGTTCATAATGCAGACATAACGATAGTGATGATGAGGGATACATTTATACATATTACCTCACGAGGACGATTGTGACAATTCTTGGAGGTTTCATATTAAAGACGGACTGGGTGATTTATGAAGCAAGTTCTTAACACATATAGAGAGAGAAGGAGATACTTCACTTATGATGATGGGGCAGGACACATAGCCTTCGAAGGGTTACCCAATGTCCATTATAAGATGATAAACACAATTACCTTTCATTCCTGATGAAGGATGACACAAGACAACAGTTACAACATAATGATGACTTCTTTATTCACCTGATCGGCCGGTCGATTACGTCAGGAATTCAGCTTGTATCTACATGGTCTAAATCTTCTACCCTTCGCCTCTAAGGGACTCTCCTCTCCAACTGACTATGCCAACTCTTAGCTGATCACCTGACTTTTCTGACTGACTCCGAACGCACAGAATCCTATATTGAGAAATGTCCTT